>NW_023396934.1:134864-309864 GCF_011125445.2 Fundulus heteroclitus | reverse complement strand
CCTTCTGTCAAATTCAGCCTGATTTCAAAGGCCAAAAATCTGTCCAGCACCAAAAAGAATGACTTTAAGTTTAATGTTCCCCCTCTCTTCCTGTTTCTGTCAGGTTTCTGAGAAATGCCAATGAACAACAGCCAGATACGGTTTTATGATGCTAATCAGACCAAATGTGCTTACTCAGATCTAGTTAGAGAGAAATGATTGCATTAAAAGGAAGAAGCTAAACATTGGGGTTAATGCAGATTAATTCCACAAAGAGCAGCGGAATAAGCACATTTAATTTGCTGCTAAATTAAATAAGTCCTAAACAAGAGGGTGTTTATTCTGCAGGCGGAAACCCCTGCAGTGTTCAAAGAAACAACAAACTGTCTGAAAACGCAACAGCAGTATGGCTCAAAGCTGCTGAGAGGAATTTCTCTCACTTCTCTAAAAATCCCTGTTCGCCCCTTTCAGGTTAAACCAAACAAGCAGCTGATTCTGCAAGGCCGGAGAAGAAAAGCCGGGGGCCCAATCATTGGCTCCTTGCTCTGAGTCGCACACAACTGTCCACCTGTCAAGTGCTCACCGGCGATCTGAAGGGACGAGGAAGAAAAAAGCTACCTCAGATGGCTAATTACAGAGGTCCAATTATAGTAGAATCAGATCGGGCATGGGGTCACAGGAGGACACCCATTAAAACATCATCAGACAGCACTGAGACAACAGTCCACACACATCTCTGCTCAAGCCTGCTCAAGCCTTCAACTTTGTCAAAAACCTGATCATCGGATGAGTTTTAACTCACATCCCTAGAGTGAAACCTCTCCCTTTTTTTAATTTTCTACTTTTCTATTCCTATTATCACCCAAAGAACAAAAGAACCAAGACATTTGTTTCTGTAGTGTTGATTCAAAATTACAGTTGTTGGTTTATAAAAACTGACGTTGGACTGGGTAAAACTGAGGCTTAGCGTCATTCGTCTTTACCTGTCATACCTTTTCTGTGTGTTCTCTTACTTTTCAAACCATTGGGAGAGTGACAGTTTTAGAAATTGTTTAGAATCATGACTTGTCTTTTACTCTTCTCAGTATCTTCTCCAAGCAAAATCAGTAGTTTTTGCAAAACATTGGTGGTGATAATGCATATTGCCTAAAATATAGTTTGATGACTGCACAAAAATTAAAAACTAATTCAAATCAGTGCTGCTGCTAATATTACATAAAACAAATATTAGATAAAACCAAAATATAAAATAAATATTCCTCCTTGCATACATATCAACAGTCCTCGCCATATTTATTCAGGAATATTCAGAATATTTGTGATTTATTCAGAGGGCCTGTGGAAATCCTGTAAACCAGTTTAATTTTCATGAGTCGCTGGTTGTGATTTTTTTGGGCTTGTTTTTGAGCGTGTTGTTTATTTGGGCTTGACTTTTTTTCCGACAGAAATCCCTTTTCCTGGTTAGCGTGCCTGCACAAAAAGAGCTATCTGGTCGCGCTGCTGGTGTGTTACAGACAGCGTAAGTGCCACCTAAAATATCCCAGTATGTATATAAATACCTGTTTAAATACATACATTTATACCAATTAGATCCTGCCATTACAGCTTTAAACGGTTAAATAAAATAAATATTGAGTCCAAAAGAATCCAACTTTGAGTTTCTAATTATGTCACCCCTTTTTTGTGTCACTGTAAATCACATTTTTGACCAGCTCAGTTTGAATGTCCTGTTTGTGTGACCTCAGGTTTTGTTGTCTGCATTTGTAGCTCTGTCAGACATTATGTTCCTTTCAGCATCAAAGACAACTGTACATGTCAGTGTCTGATTTGGTTGCATTTGGTTTGTCAAGGATTTGCTTTAGCTGGGATTTGCTTCAGTTCCTGCTACATGTTCCCCTGCTTCCACAGCTGTCTCCTGTTAGAAATCATCTGAGCTGTCCTCATTGTTCTCAGCCTCTCAGATCAAGTGTGATGCATTTTCCTAAATTGATGCCCCCCACCCCCTTGTTCACAGAGCTTTAATAGAACTCTTATGGTCAGTTAGTTATCTTAATTTTGTTAAAGTTCAGATGCTCAGCGGTCTCGCCACAAAAAAAAAAAAAAATAATAAAAAAGGCAGCACCCAAAGAAAAGAGTATTATTCACTTTGATACATCAGACTTTGGACTCATGACAGAAATAATTATCAGCTTTGTTGCTACTCATCCGTTAACACTGATTTAGGTTTGAGAAGTAACACATTACAAAATGGAAACACTTGACAGTAGCTGCTAAACTACATGAATCTATTAAATAGCCTTTTCATTTGCAAACATTGTGGATTCTGCAGCTTGGAAGGTCAAAGGAAAGAAAATGCTTTATATTTGTTTAGTTTCAGTTCTACGTGCTTTCTAATTTTGACTTCTCTCTTCAACTGTCTTCCTCTTCTGAAGATAATCTTTTGAGAAGATTTCACTATTTAAGTGTGACTTGACAATTGTGTGAAAGTCGACATTCAGAGCTGGTAATAATGCAGGGAAGTTTTAGATCAGCCAGCGTTTTTACCTTCAGCTCATTCATCTCTACCTGTCACACCAGAAATTCTGTCACCACCTCTCAGATCTCTTTCTATTGAACTCGGTTGGTGAAGTGACAGTTTGAATAAAATTACTTTAAAAGCTATTTAATTTGTGGCATGTGTGTCTTTTCAGCTCATCTGACTTTTTTGCTGAACCATTTCACAGAGTGTCGCTCATTTTACAATATAAAAAGTACAGTGAATATCATTAGATAAATGTTCACCATTGCTTGCATTTTCTTAGTCATTTTGGATGCACATTTGAAGAATAATTTTGTAGGATAATGACACCAAGAACCAAGAAGAGGTAACATTTAACCAAATTCTTTTGTTCAAACAGCTTCTAATTTCAGAAAAAAAACTTAAGATATGGCAATGAGATGGATTTTAAAATGCTGAAAATTAGTTAGTGACAAAGCTCTTTAACAGGCAAGCGCTAAGAAAGTATCTGTAAAATCATTCTCATGTTAAAATCCTTCTCGCAACCGTTACTTAGAGCAAACGTTATGAATTCACAATTAGAATCTAATGATAAATAAAACTAAAAATACAGAGAAACATCAAAAACAAAAAACTGTTAGGTTTGTTGAGGTTTCTAGCAGTACCAAAACGCACACAAGAGCTTGGGAGTCGCATACTGGTGTGAATGAAGTTTTAGTTATTAAAATGGTAAACTTACAGGTAGGGACGGTGAAGACACGAACCATAAACTAAAACAGACACAGGGAGGCATACCAGAGGATCCTACAAGAAGAGAGGGGAAAATTGTATTATAAATATGAGTGAAGACAGAGGGGAAGACAGGTGAAAGTAATTAGCACAGGTGCGATGAAGTGACAGTAATTAGCTGAAGTAGAAATTGAGCCTAACGATGATATTAACATCACAATGACATGAACGGACAATGACAATAAACTCACTAATTGCACTGAAGGAAAATAGAGATCGAATCAAACTAAGAATAAACTAGCTAAATCCATAATGAGCCAAATATTAAACAATGAAAGGGAAGAAGGAGAAATTAAATAGATCTACAGACTGATAAACAATACTAAACATGTAAAAGACTAAAAGGCTGCACAATCCCCAGAAAACTAAAACAAACAAAAAAAAAATCAAGCACCTGGGGATTGTAACATAATTACTTCTTTTAGGGTTTGAGATGACATATTATGCTTCCATTAAACTTTAAGGTCTATGGGTTATACCAAACATGTTCATTACATTTTTTTTGCAAAAAGTCATTCTCATGTAATGAAAAGTTTTAACCATTTGTTAAAACACATCTGTTTTTTTTTGTTTTGTTTTTTTCAGAATCCACAACTTCTTTTTGGATAGAAGAACAGCAAGAAGCGCCTTGACTGACTTAACGTGTGGTTTCCATTGACAGCTGCTACTTAGATTTTCTTTTGATATTGTGATTGGTGAATCCAACCTTTGGTAGGCGGGCACCAAATGTTGCTTCGCCCAATGATTGAAGCAGTCCCACATTTATAAAGTGCTACACATTATCAATATGCCATGCCAGGTTACCTTCCAACATCTCTGACTTTGAGCTCACCAAGGATAAACAGTCAAAAGTTCCAGTAATGACATGCAGAAACCCCTTAAGTTAAAAGGAGGGTTTGATTGCTGTAATATAGATTGTTCCGTTTATTATTGAGAAGGGTGTGAATATTTTTTGGATTTGTAATATTTAAATAAAATTTTAATTAAAAACAACAAAAAAACATGTTTAACAACTGAAACGCTTTCACAATATTTTATTATCTTTTTAAGAAATGCCTATCTGGTTTAGTGAAAGATTTCAAATGTCTTAGTTGATTTGAAAATCATTTAAATCTCAGTCTGCCAGCATGTGAATAACTTTGCCCTTAACTATACAAATTCTAGTCTGCATGAAGAGAAAGCTGACTATGATCTTTACATGTACTCAGACTGAGGGTTACACCCTGTGGTCATTGTGAGTTCCCATCTCTCTGTACAGTTTCGAGTTGCTTTGACGCTGTGGGCTGATGACTGGCTGACCCAGCTGTGAGGTTGCACATTCAGGATTTTCCTCCCGCTGAGGACTCTTCTGTGTTTCAGCTTCCCATCTGCTCTCCAGTTGCAGTGTCCTCTGAGTGCTCCTTCAATCAGTGAAGAGCCTTGTCTATTTAAGCCCAGATTGGCTCATCCCAAAATTTTATTTACATATCCGTTGAATAATGAATTGAATTAACTTGTCATTGGCATCCTAATGAATTTTGTTTCTTGCAGCCTTTTAATGCCAGGTCTAATTCTGATACTGTTCTCCAGTTTTGCATTGCATTATATTGAAATGACTGTTGTCATTTCAGCTTTTAACTTTTTGCTCTCTCTCTTTTATCTTCATAGTAGGTACACCTGGTCTGGCGTTCTGTTAGCTGAGACATCATTCCAGAGAAGACAGATCAACCGCTATTACCATTTAATGTAGAACAGATTACTGGATCAATGTGTGCTTCTGTGCTGTTTGTTTCTCTTGTTGTGTCTCTGCTCTGTCTTCTCTAACCCCCAATCGGTCGAGGCAGATGACCGTTCTTACTGAGCCTGGTTCTGCTGGAGGTTTTCCCCTTCCCGCTAATGGGTGGTTTTTCTTTCCACTGTCGCTTCATGCTTGCTCAGTATGAGGGATTGCTGCAAAGCCATGGACAATGCAGATGACTCTCCCTGTGGCTCTACGCTTCTCCAGGAGTGAATGCTGCTTGTCGGGACTTTGAAGCAATCAACTGGTTCCCTTATATAGAACATTTTAGATCAATCTGTATAATATGATTGATTTTGACTTTGTAAAGTGCCTTGAGATGACATGTTTCATGAATTGGCGCTATATAAATAAAATTTAATTAAAAAAATTTAATTAATGTCAGGACAGTAACTTTTTAAAATCTACATATTTTGTTTTGCTGTGAAGCAAGCTCTGAAAGGCTTATTGTTTCAAGTAGAGGTGTCTACACATCTGGTGGCAGATACGAAGGTTTAGGTACTTGCTAAAACCTTATCCTCTGAACATTATGGCTAGATGCCAAATATTTGTTCCATTAATGCTGAAAAATCAGACCTGCCAAGGCATGGATTAAACGAGACATCTAACAGTATCCTGTGCTAACTGGTACCAAGATGTTGGCAACAGATAATTTAAGTCATGTAGGTTACTTGGTGGGGCCTTCGTGAATCTGTGCGTTTTTATCAACAAACAGGTCTTATAGACTACACTGCTTACATTTAAGGCAGTCATGTCGAAAGTGTGGCCGGGAACCATTGTGGCCTATGTACCGAAAAGTTTGGACACCCCTGATGTAAGGGCTCAATCAAATGTGTTAATTATCTCCTCAGCATGCATACCAATTTTACAGAGAACTGCAAATGATAATTATTTGGCCCAGATGTATTGAAGCATATATGGCTCTGAAAGTTGCAGGATACCAGCCCCCGGTTTGGGACATATCATGCTTTTATATCCTTCCTTTTCACATTTAAATCATTTAGTTGTGGTCTACATAAAGTGGAACTGCAATGCTTTGGTCTGAATTCCACATTGTTGTTGCCCCACAGCCCCTCTTTTACATAATCCTCCAACGTCTGATACAATCAAGCAATGCGGTACCGCGCGCGAGCTATTTTTAGAAACACAACGTCACGATGACGTCACATCACGTGGTACGCAGTAGGACAAGCTTGCATAGTTCGCCGCTGTTTCGCTGTAAAAGAGACGTGCGTTAGCCTAGGTTTTACTCGGTAAACGACTGCTTTTTCCAAATCTAAGACCATGGTTTTTAAACATTGTTGCTATGGAACGTGCAACAGCGACTCGAGTTACGCTGATCGACCGCATATGAAGGATGTTTTCTTCAAGACTGCCAAGGAGAAATGTGTACGCTTGGAACACCGGGGCGGTCGGCCTACACAACAGTTCAACCCGGAAAAAGTTACCAAATTCAAGTACATATGTAGCAAGCATTTTGTCGGAGGAAAGGGCACAACCGAAGAACATCCTGACCCAATTCCAGCGACATCAAGTCAAGGTAAGAGTATTTTGGTGGCCGACATGTTAATAAAGTAGCGCCTGCTACCATGATCGCATATAGGCTATCATGGTAGCAGGCGCTAACATGATAGCCTGCTACCAGGCTTACTCAAAAACATTTCAAATGAGACAAACATTAAACATATACCCATTCCTGGACGGTGATTGCAAACAACAACAAAAAAAAAAAAACGGCCGACGCTGCCATGATCGCCGCGCAGGAAAAAAAAAACAAAGCTTACCGTTCATCAACTCGGCCAGTTTTCAAGTCTTTTTAAGCCCTCGAACCTCAAGCCATCGTTTGAGCTGAAGGTTGGTGTGTTCTTCGACAGTGCGACCAGTAATCCGTGTGCCTGGGACATCGTCTTGGGAAAGTTTAACGGCTGTAAAGTCGGTCATATCTGTTATCCGTGCGTTCTCTCCTGTATGCGTTCTCTCCTGTATGCCCTACCTAAGCGGCAAAAGGGGCATTGCTCTTGAGACGGTGACGTCACGTGCGCGGTACCGCATTGCACAGCGTTTTACATTGTCCTGTAAATTGACCGCTAGCTGTCTTTTTTGACTTGAACCATAAAATCTTATCCAACCCATTCAAATATTTGTACACTTTTTTAAGGTATATAGCCACATCATATGCCTATGAAAAAAGACCAAAAACCATTTGATCATGATAGAATAAGGTTACATACACCAAGCGTCCATCCTGATAGTGACAGTCCTTTTTGCGCCTAAATATAACCACTTCATTGGATGCGATGAGCAGATTTAAAAAGATGTGACGCCATCTACCGGCAGTACCGCAGAACTATCGGAACTGTCATGTGGCAATAAATAAATCAATAAATCAAAATTAAATAATGCCGGACCAAGCCTGACTCTCTGAAATGCCTCGTCGTAAAGCGGCAGCTCGGTGCCCTGTGTAATTAAATAAACCCATCTACAGCAACTCTAAGAGCCTCATATCAGAACATCACAGAGAATTTAATTTCCTGTTCAGAAACGCAAACAAGGACACAGCACCAAGGTAAGAACCAATCAATCAATCTATTTATAATGTTGTTTTTACAACAAGTGTAGAGGCTAAGAAGAGCAATGCTATTACTAATAATATCACAGTGTAAATCAGAACATTTACTCACGTCAATTAACACCGTGGTCACATCTGAGCGTCGGCAGCTTCAGTAGTTTTCGCTTCAGTGAACGCCAACATTCATACTGTATTCCCAGCGCTATTCTAGTCTTGTCCCTCTTGGAATCATATATGTTTTTGCGTTGTTGTTTTCTATGGATCTTGGACCATTCTTCATTGTTTCCATTACTTTGCACACATGCAGTGTTGTACTTCTGCTGTTATTATATGGAGGATTTCAGGCGGGCAGGGACCATGGCGATTTAAATGCAGAGATTAAAGATGTCCAGAAAAACCCCAGCAAGTTGGTCACCACATGATTTTAGCATCAAACCAGTCCCCGTGACCTGCACATTTGTTGGTATTGATCTTCCTTAAGGTGCAATTAAGCTGTTTCAGGTGTTCCGATCAGGGTGTCATTGCTGAGCTGCTGGTCACTGTGCTTATAATTCGTGATGGTCCTGATGCCTTTCTATGTGTTATGTTAGTTGTTGCTGTTGAAATGTTCCTCGATACGCTGCTTTTACCTCTACTTTGCCTTCTAGATGCCCTTTTTCAGCTCACTCGTATCCCTACTGTGAGGCAGTCTGTCTCCTGGTCTGTATGCGGCATCCCGGGTCTTCCCAATGTGCCTTCAGATAGGATCTGAAAATACTAAGTGAGGAGCTGCTGCAGCCTTTATATGCTACTGGAATGTGGCATTAGACCTGGTCTAATGAATACTGTTGTTTCTGGCTAGGAACTTTATAATTTGGAGAGCACTGCTTTTAATTCTACATTATTAAATGTCTTAGCTATGGTCAGAGCTATGTCTGGATTAGTGTTTATTTGGTCTGTCTGGGTTATCCTATAGCATAGCATGCAGTCGCACTCTCTTACCCTGTTTTTCTTGGGGTTTGTTCGCTGTTTGAGCCTTAGAGGCAGATTGATCACAACCTCTATTGTCTGCTGCAGTTCAGGTGGAATAAAGTCTGGATTTGGCAGTCCATAGGATCCATAAATTTATATTATATATTGATGCATACATTTTTTGTCCCCAGTACTCGCAGATCAGCCCTGGATTACAACTTAGAGCGGTGATAACGTGAACACAACCACAGATCAGATAAAAGCAGTTCCAGACATAATGAGCCGAGAGCCTTTGGTGTCTGTAGGTGCCCACGTCCTTCTTCAGCAGTTTGAGCTTCAATAACTCATCTGCTGAATTAGATCACAAGGGCCACCCTTTACCCACTAAGTTTATCAATGGCTCTAGCCAGTTTACTGTTCCTTTCTTTGACTAGTTTCAATAGAAATTAACTGCACCAGGCAGGGAACAAAAGTTCAAAAGCTTTTGAGATGCTCTGGATCACTAAATAAATACTCAACCTTACCCATTTTCAACTTTGAGGACCAAACTTCGCAACCACAAACAAGTGCAAAGATGAAAAGATAAATGGTGTTTTTCATTTCATTAGTCAGTTGATTAGTTGATTTTTTTTTTTTTAATGGTGAGATTTGGTTGTTATTTTGGTTATTATTATTAGTATTATTTATTTTTTGACTCAACATTAAACTAGCTCTCCTTTTGGCAAATTTAATGTGTTCCCTTTTCCCTGGCTCAGACAGGTAGTAACAATCAGTATCAGGCTATGAGAAGACTATCTGGTAATAATATGCAGTTTGGTGTGAGGAAGTCAAGTAGCTGCATGTGACAGTTTTATTTTTGTCAGCGTTCCACTGGTGAAGAACTACTCAGAGAAATAAATGGCATTGTTAATGCTGCTGGTAAAAGGAAAGGTTTTAACCAATTCAGGTTTAAAGATATACAGTATGTATATGTAAATTGTCAACATCTATTTATGTTCTATAATATGTTTTATGTTCTATATAATATCTATTTATGCAGTAAAAAGCCATCTAATCTGGTTAGAGATCTAAAATAACATCTGTGGTAGTAACCTAATTTGCAAAATACTTCTTTACCAGGCCTGAGGAGCCTTCTTGCTGTTTCAATGAGGCCTGTGTAAAGACCACAGAAGGTCAGGGAGTTGACCCATCTCTGATCCATCGGAGTCGTCATGGGAGGCAGTTCACAAAGGCAAGTTAGTGAGCAGGTGTAAAGTAAATGGGAAGTGCAACCAGACCCGTGAGGTCCGTGCGGCCATATGTCATTTTGACTCCCACGTCGCCCAAAGTTGCCGTACTGTGCACCTGGGAAAATGTTTTAACTACACAGACAGTCCAGCATGGAAAAACGTGGCAGAGGAGCAAGCGCTCCTTCTGGCGGAGGTTCATAAATATAGAGATTGTTATGATTCGGTCCAAAAAGATCACCGTGATCAACAGGCTGTTAACAATTCACAGACAGAAATCGCCGTCACGCTTGGAAGAAGGTAACCGGCTTAAAGGTTGGAAACAGCTCATTTCTACTTCTACATGTAGTAGGGTGTAGTATGCTTAGCGTAGGAGCACAACACTACCTGGGGATTAGTGGCCTAGTGGTTAGAGCACAGAGCTTTGGTCCCAGAGGTTCTGAGTTCAACTCCCACAAGCTGCCATTCTGGGTCCCTGAGCAAGACCCTTAACCCCTGATTGCACCAGACAGTGGCAGCCCACTGCTCCCCAAGGGGATGGGTTAAGATGCAGAAATGAATTTCTCCATTGTGAGATCAATAAAGTTGAATTATTATTATTAATAGCTGCACTGAGCATAAATAATGCAGACGTTGTGTCCAGACGTCTCATTTCCGCATGGAATGTATGTGCATCTAGCATACTTCAGCCTTGTGGGATTGTAAGTTCATACCCCTCCTAAGGCAGTAAGGAACAGAGTGGAAGACATTTGTGCAAAGAGTACTGGCAAGATAAGTCCAAAAATGGCCAGAGTTAATGTATTGAGGAGTGCTGTGGAAACTGCTTGTGCTACTCTGGTGCAAGAGAACAGACACGCCTCCAAAAGTGTAACAAACACAGCCAGCTGCACCTGATGAATGCTAAGAGAGATGCCTTATAAAGTCTTAAAAGAGGTTGTGTGGCTGAATATGTTACTACATAGACACCAATGTAAATGGATGACTATAAGAACGCCCTGGAGTCTTTGTACTGTGGAATTTTCAAAGGAGATGTCTGGCTATTTACTCTGTAAATAGGTGTTCTTAAAAGTCCCCCGCGTTGGCTATAAGAGACAATCGTTTTGTCTGTTTTGTTGTGTCTTGTTTTTATTGCAAATGAAAACTGTTTTTGGGTCCTGTTTTAATTTCTCCCACACTGTCACTTACTAGTTTCATGACGCTAGCTTCATTGGCATAAGCAAACAGCAATGCAGTAAGAAACTGTCCCAAGCGATTGACCTAGGCTTAAGAGACCCGGTCTAAACCCCAGATGAGATTTTGAAACATCAAGAAATTTCAGCAGGAAACTCAGAGCTGCCCACTAAGATTGACCTTTTTTGTTTTGTATTTGACAATTTAATTTCTGCGTGTCCACTTTGTTTCACTTTAGACTGAATATTATTTTACTGTTTGAGGATTTTGCTTGTTTTTTGGGGTTTTTTTATTTACAAAGTTAAACTGGTTCAAAGGTATTGGCACCTACGTCCGTCTACTATGAGATTACTGACCACCATACTGGCCATCATGTTAAAGGTTTACCACCTGGTGACACGGTGTATGTAGCACAGCAGGACAAGAGAACTGGGTTTCAGACTACTCTTCCACATATTTGTCAGAATTGATTTGGACTGCAGACACCTTTTAAAAAATACATTTCAGCTGCTGTGTGGACACTAAGAGGAAGCCCTGGTGCTGTCATAAGCCTCCCTGCAGTGAAAGGCGTCACATCTGTGATTAAATAGCCAGTTTGTCACACGGGGGAGGCATCGTGCATCAACACAGGTAAGCGTGGAGGCCTGTTGGGGAGTTCATCATCATGACTGCTACAGAAATTGAAATGGATAATTTATTGGGCATCAGTCACATCAGGAACACACAAACACTTGGCAGCATATTTCCCCATCTGACTCTGGCAATGTTATTATTTTCATTTTGTGACAGATCGCCAAAGCTGCAAATCTTTAGCAGCAGCCCATTAGTAATCCTGTGCTGCCACCGGTCTGATAGTTATTATTTCCCAGCAGCAGGGCGGGTAATAAATGATAGGAAGCCTGGTAGACTAGCGGCAGGTTTCGGACTGGACGCAGGTCAGAGCTGAGGTTTAACATCATCCGAACCAAATTCTGCAAAGAGATTGAGGCTGCAGCCGAGGAAACAAAAGGTGTCACAGCCGAGACCGCACATTTTATTGTCCAGATAGACAAAATAGTTGCCAGAAAGAAGGAGGGAGGGAAGGCATAGATGGATGAAAAATAGAAATTATTTGGGAAAAAGGAAGAAGAAAAAAGGCAAAGAAATAATTAAATCCAAATTATTTATTTAGCACCAATTCACAACAGATGGCGTCTCAAGACACTTAACGAGGAAAAGGAAATTTAAAAGAATCGTACACGCAGTTTCCAAGTCAATTACATACCTTCCAATTGACCCTAGTTATCAAGCAGTGCAGATATTCAGTGTATTATTCACTTTGGTTAAATGGTTTTCTATCCAAGGAAACTCAGCAGATTGCATTGAGTCACTGCCTTGCAGCATACACCCCTCCTGGATGAGCATCTAGCAAAAGTGGACACTCACTTGCATAGTGTTGCTGACTTTGCAGCAATCCCTTGCTGCAAAGTTGCATGCATGCATGCATGCATGCATGCAACAGTGGAAAGGTGGAAAGGAAAACTCCCCTTTAACAGGTAGAAACCTCCAGCAGTACCAGGTTAATTGTGTCATTTGCTGTGACCACTTGGGGGGTTTGAGAAAAGCGAGCAGAGACACAAAAAGAAAACAGAAGCACAAAAGGAGAGAAGCCCAAAAAAGGAAAAGATATGTCTTTAATTCTACTTTTTAGAAACAATAGGAACCAGCAGCCTGAGAGCATATAGGAACATATAGGAGCAGATGGAACAAGCGCTTATCTGATGAATGAGGGAGCTTGATGATTAAGGGCTTTAAATGTGAGGAGGAGACTTAAGCGGGAGCCAATGAAGGGAAGCCAAAACAGGAGAAATATTATCTCTCCTTTTAATTTTCATCATAACTCCCGCTGGAGTGTTTTGAATAAGCTGAAGATTTAAAGTAGTCAAAATCTAGCAGCATAGAAGATAGAATAAGAACTAATGCCAACAAATACCGAAAATTAAGGATATAAAACCTATTTTCCATATTGTAGCATTTTTTACTTCATCTTGGACTAAATAAAGAACTGTCCTTATTTATTTCATTTTAGTTTTTCATTATTTAAAGGACCATGCACCATCTGGACATCTTTAGAACACATATAATAAGCAACACATGCAAGCCAAAAAGACTGGGGATTGTGAATAACAAAGTGGAAACTTATGTGCCAATACACTTTATTCTTGTTATAATGACAATTTGAGTTTTTAAAATGCTTTAAATATTAAAATTAGTTAAATAAAAAAATAAAAATACAATCAGTCGAAACATCAAAAATCATCCTGTCTTTAACAGGTTCTAAAACTATTACTAAGCTCAAATGTACAAACCACAATAGAGTCAACATTGTCATAATTTAGCTACAAAAAGACAGTGCCTAAATGGAAATGCTGTGTTTAGAAAAAACAATAATGGTGCTTGAAAAGAATTTAGGTGGGAAATTACCATCCATGTGCCACTGATGAGATAAATTAATTGATTGATCATCCTCATTATGACCTCCTCTGTAAAAGCAGCCGTTTTGGCAGTTTCCAACAAATGCGTGTTAGCACATTTCTGTGCCACAAAGACATCGTCAATGACTTCACAGATGAAATTGTTGCTGCACGCCCATGAGTTTTAGAAAGTGTTGATTGTTTCAACTCAAACTCCACAGCCTTTGTTACCACGTCAAATATTAAGGTTGGAAACCAAACACAACAATCAACACATAGCAACTGTCAAGCATGGTGATGGAGAAGCGGTGGTATGTATTTTTTTTTCCACTACAGGACCTGGAGACATTGCTATTATGGATTTAGCCGTTAACTTATCTGTCAGTGTATATTGGAGTCAAATATGAGAGCATCTGTTGGCAGCTGAAGTTTGATTCAAACTAGTTAATCGCTAAGGCACTGGTCCTAAATAGAGCAAATTGTACCATCAAACAGGCTTAAATCTTAGGCAATCTGACTTTGGCTCCGTTTTTATGAAAATGTTTCGACACCTATGTCTTTGTCAATGGCTCACATCTGAGCTCAAGTGCTAGCAGCCAGAATTAACCAATAATTAATAATTAATTACTAATTAATTATAATTAATAACTAACCATCTCCGCACCTATAATCCTGTATAGGTGCGGAGATGTTTTCAGAAAAAATGAGTGAAAGGCCGCTTGCCTCTGATTTATGCCCGTCTGCTGTTGCGATGACCCGGATAACTGAGAATTTGACCAGGCACAGCAAAGTGTAATTTAACCTCCAAACTTCAATGGACCGAAGGAATGTTGGAATTTTGTGAAACCTGAAAGATAAACTGATTATTTGTCCAAATATATGAATCTTTTTAAAATGAATCATTTTTGGAAAAAAGCTCAGTAGAAATAAATGCATGTAAAATATTCTGAGTTAAACACTAACTCGACCACAACTCGACCTCATTTAACTCAAGCATCGCTTTGTGCAAACGCTCAGATATTTGCCTTTGGTGGTCATCCGCCTGTGTGCTGATCAGACTCCTGCTCGTATCCACCTTGTATTCTGCAGGTACAATAAACTCTACGAACACTCGGAGCTCCCTGCACAGCATTGCTTTCTTCTTGCGGTTGTTGAACATTTTTTTCGCCCGAGGCGTGAGCTTCCCACTCTGCTGACTTGTGTTGAAAGACGAGTCAAAGCGCTGGATAAGTTTTTGACATGCCGTTTGAGCTGAGCCTGAAGCTGACAGAGGCTGTTCTTCACCTGCAGCAAGCTCTCATGTTTGTTTTATGACCATCCCTCGGTATTGAACGCTGCAACGCCGGTGTCCAGCTGCCAGGTGAACATTATGAATGTTTCAGGCACATGTTAATCGATTGATCACAATTCACGTCCTGACATCTGCGGAAAGCAGCTCCAGCATGTCGGTCGGTCTGTGTGAGTTGGCCTGAAGCCTAAGAGGTGAGAGGAACCTGTCTTGCTTTTTAGTCTGTACAAAACATGAAAGCTGTTACTGTTTCCCTTGGGGCAAACTGATTTGAATCCCAATCATATCTACGCCCCCCTCAACTAGAGTGAAAGTAAAATGAAACACATAATGTTCAAAAGAAAAAGGGGAAAAAAATCTCTCCATGTGTTTTTTTATTTCATTTTTATTCCTTTTGTCTCTCTGCTTTAAAACAGAATTACTGGAATCAGACTGCTCTTTATAACGTGGGAGGTCCCATTGCCTTATGGTTCCACTAAGGAAATTATTGTTGCGATATACAATGGTGAAGTGCAAGTGAAGCGTTATGCACCCTCAACAGTTTGTCAAGGCACAACCCTTACCACATAGCTACTGTAAGAGCAGCTCAGTATCTCCCGTTGACCTAACATCCATGTTTTTGGACGGGGAGGGGAAACTGGAGAACCCTCGACAATTATCATACATGGGAAAAACATTCATTTAAGTCCAATTACTTAAGTTTATTTTTCTCTCTTTTTTCAATTTACCAAGAGTTAACTAAAAAAAGAAGAGTTAAAAGTATTTGTTTTTTTATGTCTCACAATGCTGAAAAGATGAAGTCACAAAGATCTAATTTCTGTAAAGGTGTAAGGTTCCGGTTCAGGCAACCTAACATTGACTGTTACAAAATGTTCTGTTAAAGTGCACTTTAAGGGCAAAGATTGGACTACAAACTCTGCTTTGTGAGATGTTAATATTTTCTGGTGAATTCTGTCACCTAAAAAGCACATTTTTGTAAATGCTCTTGAAAGCTACACTTTATAAGTGGATATCACGTGTTGTCAAATGTTTCCAGAATTGTTACACTGTTAAAATAAAATTCCTGAGTGTGTTGCAGCACATTTTGTGCAATGGAGGAGATTGTTTTTAACACTAACACTATGGCCAATTTTATCTTGAGCAAAAATTTCTGAACGAAGGTTTGCTTTTGAAACTTAGAAAGGTGTTTGAAGAACTTTTCTAATTTTGGTAAACATTTATCACAAACTTGTCATATGTGTTATTTCATATGTAGTTGAATTATTGCCATTGTCATATGGATTTCTCAAAAATAATGCTACAAATCTTTGAAGGAGTTTACACACTTTAAATGATTGAAACAAGATTTGGTCAGTATTAATATCACTGAGTACATACAAGTTAAGATTGTTGCCTATTATGGGAAATAATGATATCTGATCCCTTAGTTACTTTTTAAATAAAAGGAAATAGTGATTTGATCAAGTTACGTGGAGCGGGTCAGAGGTGATAGCCCTTTTTAGAACCTGATGCTTTAATAAAACAGTTTTCCATCAACAGTGTTTATTTTTTGTTTGAGTTGCCGATATATTTTACTTGGGGTAATTGATTTGCTTTTTTCTTGTAATTTTCCCTTGCAGTAAAACTAAATATTTAAAGTATTTATTACATAAAAATAAATAAAAAATCAATTGAACAACAGAAAATTGTTTGGAAAATGTTGCCTTATTGTTTGCTTAATCTGTGTAATTTTCTTCATTCTTTTTCGGCCTTAAGAAAACACAGGTAAAATGTATTCAGAACATAGTGCACCTTCACTGATCCCACTAAAACCCCTCTGACTTCATTATCTTCCCCTACAGAGAGGGCCCAGCATCTATAGAGCCTGTTGTGACACTTTCGGGTTTTTGGAGATTTACTGTAGCATGTTACGCTCAGCTCTCTCTGGTGAATTTTCCTGAGCAGCCAGACCAGAGTGTGTTGGCAGTTGTTTCAAAAGACTCCCTCTTTTTTTCTTTTTTTTTTTTACAGTGAAATGACTGACTTCAAATTTTATGTCAAACCTTTAAAAAAAGGGCCGCTAAAATGTTCTAGCGTTGACATTTTCTTTAACAGTCAGGAACACACCTATCTAAATCTCTGTGGTTTAAACACAGCAAACTCCTTCAAGACAATGGTATGTTTTGACCTGTTTAGGTCTGAGCAATAAAAAAATATTAGACCTTGATAAAAAATAAATAAATAAAAAAGTACCTTTAGTCTAAAGTAAAACTAATTGGTCTTCAGACACCCTGACAAATAAATGATCAGGACTACTTTAAAAGATTCCACTGAAGTGTGACTGACTGAGGGAAAAACAATAAAGAGCCAACGAGGGAGTTTTTTTTTTTCCTAAACAGCTGCTGTTTCACTGTTTGGCATCAGTATTACCTCATAGATTAAAGAGGTTATCATCAGATTATTAAGTGTCAAACATAATCTTGATTTTACTCCTTAATAAAGAGAATCAGAGTCTGAAGTGGCAAAAGATAATCCTTGGGATTTAAACAATCCTTTAAGTGGAAAACTTGAGATGAAAAGGTGAAGGGAGCAGTGTGATAATTGGATTAAATAAGTGTTTTCTGCTTCATCTTTTCACTCTCAGAGGCACTTCTGCTCGCGTAAAGTCTGGCTAGTTTTACATTTTTCAGCCTGTGTCCTCCTGTTATCCAACCTCTCATCCAGCTATTTCAGTGACATTTTCATCACCTTGAAAATGTCACGCAGATCTCTGCCGGCTGGCCCTTTAAGTGTGTTTCTTTTCTTTCCCTGCAGCCTCTCTCATACAGCGATCATCATGCTGTCTGCCAGTGGCTCTACTGCACTTTGGTCCTCCATCAGTGCTGATATGCTTCCATTTGAAACCTTTGTGTTGCTCTGAAGGCTCCTGAAACTGTCTGAACCCAATCGGAGCTGCTATTTTGCAGAAAAACTCAGCATCAGTCCATCTGAGGGAACCCATCAGAAGAAGGAAAATGATTAGGGTACTAAAAAGAAAAGAAATATTTTATTTCACTTCTTTTTATTTTACAGTTGATTTTAAAATGAAATGTATTGCGTAATGTAATTTCTCCTTTGATGGATTCACAACATCTCCAGGGTCTACCATGCCTCTCGTCCAATAACTGCTGAAGATAGCTACCAGCCCGCTGTGACCCTGAATGGATAAGCTGGAATAAAAAAATGAATCAATGGATGGAGTTCTGTATGGTTCTCTTTGTTTAAATGTAACTCGGATTTGTGTTAAAAAAAATAACTGTGTTTAGACTTGATTTAAACAACTAAGATACAGGTTTAAAGGTTAGTATAAACCAACGATTGAACTATTTATTTGTTGCTCTGCACAAGAATAATGGCAATTCAAAATCATTTCCCTTATCAGACTAGCTACTGGTTATTAAAACCTTTTTTTTCTGACATGGAAAAGCAAACAAGTAACTAACCAGATAACTAGTTCACCTCTGGTTGAAGTAGGATTATATGATACAAAATATTCTGGTATTACCAACATTAGAGGACATTTCATTCATAGTGTTTTGTAACAATTATTGCGCTCTGCCAGTGATGAGTCACAGATCTGTTTATCTATTCTTCTGATTGAGAGAACCCTAATTTAGAAAAAAAAATAGTACTATTGTACAACCTGTTTTGCAAGTAAATAAATTGAAATTCAGGTTGAACTCTGCAAATTATTAAAATGTCATTGGTGTTGAAGCAGCTGATGGACATCACAAGCTCCCTGCTGGACCCCCTGCAGAGTTTACTTACCAGGCAAATAGGCCGACGGATGATGCAGTCAACCTGGGACTATGCTGCGTCATCTTGATTATCCAGAGATGTATGGCAGCATTCTTCAGCTTCACCTTCAGTGCAATCAATCCAAACATTCTCCACCAGAATCTGACCCAGCTCACAGTGCCAGCCTCCACCTGTCGTTGGATCACCAGCTTCCTGACTGACCGTCAAACAGCAGGTGAGGCTGGGGATCACCTTCTCACAAGAACCAGCAGCCCCGCCGCCTCTCTCCTTACACACAAATGACTGTGCCTCATCAAAGCATATGTGAAACTTTCATAGTTTGCAGATGACACTGCTGTGATTAATTTCAATTCAATTAAATTTTATTTATATAGCGTCAATTCATGAAAAATGTCATCTCAAGGCACTTTCCAAAGTCAAATTCAATCAGATTATACAGACTGGTCTGACCCAGGAAAATTGTGAGTATACATACAGATAAGAGATGGATTGGCTGGTTTCACTGGTGCGGTCAGAACCACCTGAAACTGAAACCACTCCAGCTCCTTTAACACACAGCGTTACTGTTGGGATTTCAGTCAAGTGAAATAAAATCTGACTATTTCAAAGAACCTGCAGACACCAAGGGACTGCCCCTCACAGCAAGGTGCCTACTGAAACTATAAAGCCTAGCTGCCCGGGCCAGTCCTCCTCTTCTGCCCACTGTTTCTCACCAGCACAGGAGAGAGAAGCTCTTTGCCAGGTGACAACGCTCTCTCGTGGATCATGGCACTCCAGCGAAGAGGGATAAGCGACCTTGGGCTCGCATGAGGTTCGGAGACATGGCAACAAGTGCCGGCTGGACCAAGTAAAGACTGTTTTCTATTAAATGAACAACAAAATCAAAGCAGCGGTGATCTCTCTAAGATGTGCTGAAGAAAACTGACCTGGAAGCCACACGCAGGCCACGCAGACATCCCCCCCCCAATCCCACCCCAGGCCAAGCACAGCTCACCTGAGATCCGAGTACAGCTCGCCCAGGCCTAGGTGTATTCAGATAGGCAAGGCAAAGCAAAGCAAATTTATTTATAAAGCACAATTCAGTACAAAGACAATGCAAAGTGCTTTACATGACTAAAATATAGCAAAATAAAACAGAATAAAAACAAGTAGGAATAAAATGCAGATAGAAAATAGAACAAAAAAGTGGTGATTCACTTTAAGTAGAACAGTCAAAGGCAAACCTAAACAAATGTGTTTTTAATCTTGATTTAAAAGAACTCAGGCTTTCGGCACCTTTACAATTTTCTGAAAGTTTGTTCCAGATAAGTGGAGCATAGGAACTAAATGCTGCTTCTCCGTGTTTGGTTTTGGTTCTAGGTATGCAGAGTAGGCTGGAGCCAGAAGACCTTAGTGGTCTGGAGGGTTGATACACTGATAACAAGTCTGTGATGTATTTAGGTGCTAAACAATTCAGGGATTTATAGACTAACAGAAGTATTTTAAAGTCTATTCTCTGAGATACAGGGAGCCAGTGTAAGGACTTTAGAACTGGGGGGGGGTGTGCTCTACTTTTTTAGTCTTAGTGAGGACGCGTGCAGCAGCGTTCTGGATCAGCTGCAGCTGTCTGATCCACTTTTTAGGCAGACCTGTGAAAACACCGTTGCAGTAATCAATTCAACTAAAAATAAACATGGATTAGTTTTTCCAGATCCAGCTTAGACATTAGTCCTTTAATCCTGGAACTGTACCTCAGGTGATAGAAAGCCGACCTTGTAACTGTCTTTAGATGCTTTTGGAGGTTCAAGTCTGAGTCCATTACTACACCCAGATTTCGGGCCTGATTTTAGCTGCAGCAGCTGTGCTAACCTTTGATCTCTCCTCTATTTGTCCAAAAATTATTACTTCAGTTTTGTTTTTATTTAACTGAAGAACATTTTGGTTTTGATTTTTTCTAGGCATTTAGATGAATGCCCTCCTGGCACAGCACTGTTCACTGATTTAAAGAAAATCACAAAGTGTTTCACAGATATACACTATAAAACACAGAGGTACACAGATAAAATGCTGTAAAATACTTTAAAACACCAAGTTAATTAGTTACAAGATTTTCTGTATAGAAAAAAGTCAGTATCATCAGTACAGTGTCAGGACAGCATGAGAGAATTCCACAGTGTTGGTGCCACTTCTTGAAAGGCCCGATCACTACGAGTGCGTAGGTTTACCAACCTGGTTGACCTGTTGACCTTAGCGCACTGGAAGAAGAATGGGGTTTCAGCAGATCAGCAATATAGTGAGGAGCTTGACCATATAGGAACCTAAAGCTGAAGACGAAAATCTTGAAATGAATTGTAAAAGTTACTGGCAACCAGTGAAGATAAGCCAAGACAGAAGTAATGTGAGATCTTCCATTGGTGCCAGTTAAAAGTCTTGCTGCAGCATTTTGCAGATGATCCAAAAGTTTATTTAAACTGGTTAAATGACTGCTGCAATTATCTAAACTAGAAGAGATAAAAGCATTGATAATCATCTCAAGTTCAGGCTTTGACGCCAGCAGGCGGTTCTGAGATGCTCCTAAAGCCTGGTTCATACAGCAGGATTTTTAGCCCAATTTTTGCCCTGATCTTCCCCTTCTGAGAGGCTAGAGAAGATAATCTTAAGAGAATATCCTGGCATGTGTGGTGTGTTAAAAGCCATCAGGTCCACTCGGTTGACCTCAAATCAGGGATATTCAACAAGTTGGATTGTCTTACCCCGATAACCAACCGTGTGCGGCATCTCCCGAAGACAAACGAGCACGCAGCCTGTTGAATGTGGTGTTTAGCCAATCAGAAAGCGTGGTGAGGGATTTCCTGAGAGAAACCCATTCGCCCATCCCCACTCAGTTGCATTTTCTCCTGTTCATTAACCAATGTGTTTTCTTTTTGCTATGTTTTTTTCTTTCTGGTCATCCAGATTTATTTACTCTGAACTCACGTTTGATCTTGAGAGGATTTGCAAGATTTCCCGTCTGACATCTGAATGATCTTAAGTGAAATCTGTTCCTGTGTGGTGTGTTGTGCTGACCTCAGACCGGACACCACACACCGTACGACCAAACCTGTTTTATCTAGGATTTTTTTTTATCGTTACGTGCGGTGTCTCTCGGGTTTTGAATATCTGCCGACTATTTTAAAATCCTGCCGAGTGAACCAGCTTTTAGGTGATAAAAATCTTAAACAAACTGTTTAAGTGATGCTCAAACGACATTGAAGGATTCTGATTGGCTGACTTTAGCCTATGTGTTTGACATGTTTAAAACAACGTTCAGTTTCATATTTGTGCAGGTTTGTGTGGATGAAATCTTTTCTGGAAATAATCCTGTCTGTATAACATTTTTAAAAACATGGTGGCGGGGGGGGGGGGGGGGATATTCGTTTTTATAAAGACCCAGCTACATGCGTACAAGGTCTTTGTCTCTTCCAGCCAAAGCACACTATTCCAATTAACACTCCAGTTGTGTTTAGGAGCCTCCATGTTTATGTTTGTGATGGCAGGAAAGAAAAGGCTTTTTCTTGATAGACTACCCATACAAATTCGTATTGATTTAGGTTGCATCTAATGGTTGCTATGGCGATGTGGTGATCTAGGATGCCACTTTTTGCTGCAGTCCTCTGGCTATAATCCTTGAAGCCTTTTGACTGTCCAGACTTGTGGGCATTGGCTGAGACAGGCAGACAGAAAGTCGAGCACTTCAAATTAGAAATCTCTAGAAATGTAAGAAACCTAAATGTTATTTGGCAGGTATAGCAACAGATTTGTCTCTGTTTGTGTAGTTCTTTGTCAGTTTCTCTAAGGCATATTTTCTGTTAAAAATTAAGGTAAAGAAACACAACATTGTGTCCATCTAAATGATTGACTGTCACTGAACAGAAATACGTTATATCACTGATACACATTTGTTCAATAGAATAACAGACATGTAAAAGACCTGTATTGCACTCTTAAAATCTCTTCTTTATTGATCAATCTGACCTTTTGCAGGGCTCAAAGGATTATAGAAAACAACATCCATCTGATAATATCCAGGTAAAATCCAGATAAGCAAAGTGTGAAGAGCCCTTCTGTCCTATTTCATTGCTGCCTGTTTTTTATCTTTTCGCCACCTGTATGCTAAATTGGAGCATTTCCACGCAGCCTATGCTGTGGTTTACCAGTGTATTCAGGCCGGCGAGCTTCCTGCCTGGACCCAATCCCATTGGGTTAAAGATCCTGCAGGGGTACAACAGGGTGAATGTCCATGCGCTGACCCGATCAAACCCAAAAATATCAGCAGCATAATCGCAGTAAGACAGGCACTCCCTCCAGGTCATCCTTCACAGAATTTAGTCTCTACCAAACACATCAATAAACTAAGAATAAAAATAAAACTTTCTGTTTTAACTTAGAATTTTTCTTTTTAAAGCTTCAAGTTTCTCTGTTTAGGCAAGGCAAGTTTATTTATATAGCACTTTTCAGTAACAACATGGTTCAAAGTGTTAAGGTTTAAGTTTGTCCACACACGTTTTTCATAATAGTCATGGATAAAAGAAATCACACTTCTTGTAAATTATAGGCTTTTGCATATGCTCTACATGTGGGCTGTACTTAATAAATTTACTGGCCAGATAGCTTTACATATTTAAAAGATAGATGTCAACCCACGTTAAATTATTTATTTTATAATAATCTATTTATGCATTCATGCATGTTAATATCTGTTTTGAATGACTATCACACCTTTGGCGACTCCCATGATAAAACTCTGTGGGCCATTCCCTAAATTTTCCTCGGCTCCCTCTGCCCACAATCAGTAAATGTTCCTCAGGACTTTAGCTGGTTGTAAAATTTCCGTTCAGTATTAAATAAGCTCCAGTTTTTAAGCATCAAATCAACTTGAAATATAACCTTTTTGATAATTTCCTCACATCTGCTGTTGCCAGCTGGAAGTGATTTGCATATCCCCCTCTACAGTGAAAGTATAGTGTATTTCATTTAGGCAGAGAAAATTGTATTGAACAAGTGGTAGCAGAAAATGAATGAAGGGGAAGTGTATTCTTCCTATATACCTTTCATTATGCAGTTTGATATGATCACTGTTACCTTAAGGTAATTTTTAACATTTTCTGATAAAAAAAAAAAATTATCGATAGGTAAATTAAAAATTATTTTGCTTGTAAAATGACCCAGATGTTTCACTCTGTCTTTTTCCTGATTCTGTTTGGTGAGCACTAATCACAATGTGCATGGAAAGTTTCAAAAATGGCATGTACACACCTGGCCAAAAGGTTCCCTCTTAAAATGGTCTGTGTCGATGTTTCACCTGCCAGATGCCTTTGGCCTGTTGTCAGCAACAAGGCTCTGCAGTCAGGCTCTTGTGATGGTGGGTGATTAGTGCAACAAACTAATGCAACTATTGGACAAATTCAGAGCTGCCGTTTATTAGCAAAAAACTAAAATAAAAGTTTTAGAAGGCCAGTTTAAATCTTTTTTTGACCATACTAAACATTTCTGATTGTTTTCAATCCAGTTTCAAGAAGCATTCTTTTATGAAGATAGCTCTATTTAAGGTATTTAGAACTCTTTTAATGGTTGTCAATGCTAGGGATTATTCTGTGCTTCTCCTACTTTACCTCAGCATTCAAAATGTGCGTAATCAGCTCTTCAACAGTGCAGAACTTCTTCGATGCCTTTATTTTCCTTGTTCCCACACTAAGCTTGTCTTCCAGTTCTGTTGAGGAGGCCACAGGCATGTTTAATTGCACACGCTCGTCCATTTTAGATGTTCTTACTTCTTTCGAAAATTCGAAAGATTGAGTCTGCATCTGACCCATGGTTAAATGACTCCACTCGTGCGTCTAGGCCAGATTGCAGACGAGCAGAGAGGTGCAGTGGAAAAATGACTGACGTCATGTTTCTCTCGACATTTTATGGAACTGCTTGGCGAATTATCAGAGAACAGTAAGTAGTGCAAAAGCTAAGTATATGACAAACTTGACATCCTTAAATAGTAACAGACCCAAAGTCCTGTTTAATGTTTTAAATAGACTTGTGAATTCTGTTGAAACTAGTGAAGCTGTCTTTTCGCAAACTTTGCGTGACAGCTTCCAAATATCTTTTGTAGATAAGATCTCTGCGTTGTACTGCCTTTCTTCCTATCTCCGACATTAAAGGTTCTCTGTAAAAGCTAATGAGTATTCCTCTACAAAAGCTTCTTTAACCAGTGGGATATCCCAAGGGTCAATGCTCTGCGTGCACATTCCTCGCTAGTTTCCTCTTGCTGCACATGCACACTTCTAGGGGTTAGTGTTTGGGGCAAAGTGGCGCAGGAGTTAAGCCCGGTGGCTCCGATGTATGTCAGCCTCGCCTCTGTCAGTCTGCCCCAGAGCAGCTGGGCCTAGTAACATAGCTCACCACTGTCAGGGTGTGAATGTGTGCATGAATGGGTGAATGACTGATTGTTGTGTGAAGCACGTTGGACTAGTTAAAGCATTGTAAAAGCCATTTATGTATCCACTAAGCTTCGGGTTTTAGCCGTACATTGTAGCTCCGCTGCTCTCACCGTATACTTTGACAATAGCTGAAAATAGCTGTTTTACAAGTTTATGAGATAAAGAGGAAGGCCTCAGATTCAAGAAATAAGACCAGAGTGTATTTGGGAGATTCTTTCACACTACCCCTCTGAGGAGCAGAAGAGAAGGTAGGATGGTCTTGCGCATTTGCAGTTATTCAAAAAGTGACTTGGGTGTTTCCTACCCACATTTCCAGAATAAATTGTCCATTATACCTTTAGAGTAAACTACTGGCTAGGTGACAATTATCGTCTTATAAATTCTAGTAAAACAGAAATGATAATTATGGTGTAAGGCTCGGCCATTCCCTTCCATGACTTCTCTTCCTAACTGGCAAAAACCCTACATCCCAAAATGCACAGTATTAACCCATTTTCAGGACAGCTACCAGAGTGAAGGGGTCACAGCTGAAATCCCAGTGATGTCATAAAGGTATGAAAGCTTGAGCAGAGCGAGGATTCAACGGTCCGCTGTCCATGTTCTTGGTGACTGTACCCTGGGCGACAATAAGACTAACCGTCTGAAACAGTCTGTCTGAGCTTCGACATAAAACAATTTGGAAAAATTATAAATTATAAGAAGAGACAGTGTCTCTAATTACATAGACTAAGCGGTTTTCACTTCCATTGCCAAAGGGAAGACAGTACTGGGACCATAGCTCAGCGAGCCAACCAGCTGCTGACAGTGCTACTGCTGTGTGCCACATAGCCTGATCCAGACCTTGGACCTCTTGGACACTGTATTCTGAGAATGCTAAGAGGTTGTGTCTGGGCAGAGAAAATGTATTCAGGATAAAGCAATTGACATATTGTTTATTTCATTGTGCTTTGCCTTATTTGTGGTGCTAAACTGCTTGAGTGATAATACTAAAAATCTGTAGCATTACAAATGTAATTAGTTTATATCTTTTCAAGAGTCTCTTTACTTCTGCAACGTGAGCTTCTTCTGTTTTATTATGGTTTCCCTTTAGCTTCGCTCACTGACCTGCATATAAATATGTCTTTATGGTCTTTTTTAATGTCCCAAATAGTTTTTTACCTGTTATCTCACCCTCTAATGCTAAATCTACAGCTCTGTTAATGCTAAGACAGTGGCTCCAATTAGTTCTGCTGTTTTTACTTGACCGTTCCTTTGTTCGTACCGTGACCAGTCATAGCATGCCACCAGTGCTCAGACGCATTAATATTTGAAGAAAGAAAGAAATCTTTATTTGTCAGTGCAATTGTACATTCGAACAAAATGTGTTTTCTGAATTTAATTTAAGTGAGCAGCTTTTCAGTGCCCAGAGAAGCAATCTGGGACTAAGGGTCTTACTCAGGAACCCATGGTTGCAAGTCTGTGGAGTTTGAACTGGGTGCTTGCAGCTTTCTCAGAATGCAAGCATGCGGCTCTGACCACTTGGCTACCACTCCTCCTAAAGACTCACTGACTTGTTATCTTCGCTTAAAATTACAAACTTTGATGAAGACCGGCCTTTGGAAATTATTAATAGTTATTCATTGCCAACGTAAACCAATTGTTGCACAACAATGATGTGATCAGCTGTGCAGTTGGAGAAGTGTTTGTTCCCTTTTGTGCAACAATTAAGATTAGGTAGCCCCTCTTAAACATACGTCATACAGAATACTGCTGCCAGGTTATTAGCAGGAACCAGTAAGTGTTATCAAATAGCTCATGTTTGATAGTCTGGCTTCCTGTTGAGTTAAGAATTTATTTTGCAATATTAGTCCTCATTTATAAAGCAGCTAATCATCAGAGAGTAGTATATTCCTTTCGGGTTCTATTATAATTATTTGATTTCTTAATCTCTCCATCTACCAGTAAAAATGTGTTTGACCCAGCTATTTACTCCTGCATTTTCCAAGGGTTTCACATTAGCATTATTATTTTTCTACATGTATCATCTTATATTTGTTCTTTGCTTTGACAATTCTGCATACACATGTTTTATGTTTTTTTATGACCTGTGATTGATTATGTTACATGTTGCATAATGTCATTTGACTTTGTGAAAAGTGCCTTGAAAATAAATAGATCATTCATTCAGTCATCTACCCACCGAACGCGAACAGCTTTCAAGACCAATGGGATGTTCATGCATTCTTTACCAAGGCAACGGAAAACAACATGCTGTACTCATGCCGACGGCATGACTGATGAACATGCAGGTACAGCTGCTGGGCTCACCTGCCTGTAGTGTTGACCTGTCCCCAACAGGGTATGAAGGAGAATTTTAAACCCAAGATTCAAACCTGCTTTGTTCCACAGGACTTGTAAGCAGGATGAATATGACCTGGCTTTGTATCATCAACGCCAGAGTGTATGTCATGTGTTGGCAGAATGGATCATTACAGAATGGAAAACTCCCCCAACTATTTTTTAGAATGTGTTGCAGCCTCCAGTGTAGGACTGAATGGTAAATAATGAGGGAAAGAAGCAAAGAGTTAATATTTAAAGTGTTTCCTTGATGGTTTCATGTACTTCTCCAAGTATGGTTTAATAGTCTCCACATACGTGATATTTCAGGGATTTCTTATTCCACACAGTATTTGCATGTGAGTGCTGCTGCAAAGCAGGAAAACAGACTTTTTCTCAGCCGAACACATGATGTAACCGTGTGAAAGTGTTGTTCTGAGCTGTGAGGCAAATCTGTGATTTGCCTGTGAGATAATCTGCAACTTGCTTTTCTTTTCTGTCTCGGAGAGATCAAAGGACACATCAGTGTCGTGTCCGTATCAGCTGATCAGATTCAACCTCGGGGCTTCTCGACCCTTTTTCATGTTCAAAAGTTCATCAAAGCATTGGGTAAATCACAGCAGAGCTAATTAAACCGACTCAAATACACACATTACTGCAGCTAAACCTATTGAATTCTTCCTCCGGCTTCATGTTTGACAAAAGTGTGAAGGCTGCAGAGCTTCCTGGATCTCATTCACGGGTGTTGTCTTTGTTTGTGTTGCCCCGGGCTTCGCACCGATTCTCGATAAAAATCATTTCAAGGCCCATCTCCAGACTTACTTCAAAGCAAGAACAAAACAGCTTACATTATTCCAACCGCCAGACTTACAGTCTCCTTTGTCTTGTCACTTAGTGCCACACATCATTTTATCCAGCAGAAACTGGGTGATTTGAAAAATAAGAGTTATCTTCCCAGCTGAATAGTCAAGCTTCAGTAAGCTTAAAGGAATTATGAACAAAGCGCATTTAAGGTACAATAAAGAATACGGAGGTATAGGATGTGTATTGTTGTGCAGAAACCCCTTCTTGATCAAGATTTGGAGGTGTCTGGTTATTTATTTTTTCAGTTTCATGTTTTTCTTGTCATTTATAAATGTTGCCAAATTCAATCATTAGTTTTGCCATTGAGGTTTTGCCATAAGGTATACTTCATGTTTTAGATGTTTTCCTTTTTACTGCATCTCTTTACTTTTTGCCTTCTAGTTAATTCTTACATTCATTTATGCTTGGATTCTTGTGTTTATGTTCTCAGTCAGATTATGTCCTTGTATCTCTACTCAGCTCCGTTTGTTTATTCAGACGTAAAGTCTTCTGAAATAAGAAAGGTATAATTATTGAAGTTAGCCTGTGTTCTCTCGCTAATGCATTAATGGCACCCGCCTACTCAACAAAGTAGCCGGGTGAACCAGAGTACGCAGCTCGTCATACGTCAAATCACGTCGCATTATTGAGGTTTAAGGTGGGACGAACCGGTGCGCCAAAAGCAATAGCTGACGAGTCCAAAGCCGAACCAGCACAAACATGACAGCGCAGGAGGCACGCGTATCTGCTGCTGTCACATCTGTTTTGTGAGAATCCACAATTTCTTCTTTGATAGTAGAACAGCAAGAACTTCCTTGACTAGCTTGCCTTCTTGTGGTTTCTCATTGCAGCTGCTGCTTATGTTTTAATTTGATACCGTGATTGGCTAAAACCAACCTTTGGTAGGCGGGCGCTAGGAGTCACTTTGCCCAATCAGCTCAGAGATTTCTGCAGAAATTCCCTCCTTTTCCCCCAATGTATTCAATGGGAGAAGTCACAGATTGATAATGTGTAGAACTAGAGTGCTAAAGGTTCTCAGTCTGGCCGGCCAGGTTATAAGTGTCCCATCAGTGACCACTTTTATTTGAGTCAAGGACCTGACTGTGTCTTCACAGCCTGTTGGACCCCCTGGTTCAGTACAGGTGACATTTTTTGGAGTTCTACTATGAAATGTTTTCTTTTTTCTATAACGCTCATAATAATTTAAGAGTTTTTAGTTTGACACAGCTTCAACTTCAGCCTGCTGTCCGTTGCCACATGTCTTCCCCCTCTCTCAGTCCCCATTTCCTGTAAGCCTATTTTCAATAAAAGAGCCACTGGTGGCACAAAAAAAAGAGTTTTAAAATGACTGTTTTACTGTGTCCAACCTGTGTGCAACAGGCCTCTTCTTGAGGAGTTCAATTATCCTGGCTTTTTCAAAGACAGAAAGCCTTTTTGTCTTTGCCATCAGTGGGTCATAACAGTGTAAACGATTGACAGAAAACGACAGGAAATTTCACTCTACTGTAATCCTGAAAGGGCATACGGTCACCTCAACAGTAAATTTCATCATCGCTTCCTGTACCATTTTCTGAAACAGACTCAGCATTTATCTTACCTTTTTGGAAGATTCGGACCAGAAAAGAAGCAGCTGTCCTTGATACCATCCCCTCTCTCTTTTTTCTGTGACCGACAGCCAGACCCAGATTTAGATTTAAAGCTGTCACTCGGTGGCAGAAGCAGCAGACCTTGACTGTGTTGTGATCACTGAGCTTATCCTGGTCTCTGACCTCAGAATGAATGAAGTTAAAAATGCTCCGCAGAGTGACAGCAGGAGCCAGCCCCTAACCTGCAGAACAGCTCACTGAATTCAATTCAGACCTTCTGTCATGGTTCACGCCTGGCCCTGAGGAAACCATTAAATAATTTTATCTTTTCTCGATGCGTTCTCGCCACTTTTCTTATATCTTGTTTTTTTTTTTTTTTTTTTTCAAACGGGAGGCTTTAAAATTGATCTGAACTTTTTCTAAAGGCGGTGGCATCAATTCTTTCCACTGCTGTACACCTTTTGTACCTGCAGAACATAAGATGACTTTGTGACACCGGTGACATTTCCACAATTTTGCAGCTTTTTATGGGTTACAAGAGAGGGAATTACCATGTGAGATTGTGAAAAATCAATCGGCCACAGGTCTTTATTCTGAGAACACTTCTCTTTTTATCTCTTTCTGATTTGCAAATATGCAAGATGGAAATATTAAGAAAACATGACTAGAAACGTTGACAATGACAGGTTTTGTAAAGATGACCCATTGTATATAAATAACAAAGCATATTTTGAGTATGTTTGTGAACAAATGTCCCATTAATACACCATTTCATGGCTTAAATCGCAATCTGCGTAAATCTGTTTGTTTAAATCTGTCTGTTCTTGATATATCTAAAACACACCTTTAAGCCTAGTGAATGATTTAGTTTTAAAGCATCCCTGAGTAGTTTAGTTTTATTCATTCAGATATTATAAAATACATTATCTAACTTAGAAACAGATAAGATGCAAAAACTAAAATTGTGTATATCTTTAAAACCTTGCGTTTACTTGTCTTGTCTTTATCATATCCTTTTTAACCAATGACACTGCATTGGGTTTGTTGCTTCTCCATTATGGGGAAATTATTTTCTCTTTTTTTAAAATGGAATAATCTTTAATCAGGCTTTTCTCCCTTCAAACCTTATAATTTATTGTTTCTATAAGAATACCTCGGGTCCCCAAGTATGCATGTCATGGGGATAACAAAGCTGCTTTATTTTTTTCATAGATCATCTTTGGAGGGGAGAATGCTAAATTGGCAGTCAGTGCATCTGTCACTTGAACTGCCTCCTACCACAAATTCAAGCTTACAACAGATTTATTTATTTTTTTCTCCCGCTGAAAGATTTAGACTAATACTGCCCATAATTACAATGTGTGAAACTGGTTAAATGATATTTTATTATGGAGGTGGAAGTAAGGCAACGCAAGGCAAGTTTATTTGAATATTTAAAAGAATATTTCAGCAACAAGATACTTTGAAGTGCTTTGCAGACTGAAAATGTAAGAAAACACAATAAAAGTAAATTGCAGTGGGATGAAAGGGAAGGAAAGATGGACTAGAAACTAAAAATGAAGGTATTGATTCATAATTTGAATACAACAGTCAAATTTATCTTTACCTAAGTGGGTTTTTAACCTGGATTTAAAAGGTCTAAGGTTTCAGCATTTTTGCAGTTTTCTGGGAGCCTATTCCAAATTAGTGGATGAGGAAAACAAATGCGAGGTAGACTTGAACCAGAAGACTTGAGTGATCTAAAAGTTGTTACAACAAATCTTTAATGTATTTTGTTGCTAAGATATTCAGTGATTTATAAAGTAATGCAAGTAGTTTTTAAAATGTATTCTCTGGGATATAGGGAGCCAGTGTAAGGACAACAGACTTGATATGCTCTACTTTCTTCGTTTTAGTGAGGACGCAGGCAGCACCATTCTGGATCAACTGCAGCTGTCTGATTAACTGTTAAGGCAAATCTTTGGAGACACTGTTGCAGTATTCAATTTGACTAAAGATAAGCGAGTGGATCCTGCTGGGACATTAGTCCTTTAATCCTGGAAATGTTATTGTGATTGAAGGCAGATTTTATAATTGTCTTGATGCGCCTCTGAAGGTTCATTACACCCAGCGTTTGGGCCTCATCGGTGGTTTCTAGCTGTAATAACTCAAACAGACTCTCGTTTGCACCTCCTTTGGTCCAAAAATAATTACCCTGGCTGTGTTTTTATTCAACTGAAAAAAAAAATCTTAATGCCTCTTCTATGCATCTACTCAATGCTTGGGTGGGTTAATAGTCACCTGGTGACATTGTAATGTAGAGCTGTGTGTCATCTGAATATATGATGTTAACAAATCTTGTTGTTTGTTATCTGAGCTAGAGGAAGCATGTAGCTATTAAATAGGAGGGCCCCAAGCAGTTCATCGTTTTGTTTTTTTGGGCCAGAGAGTGGACATTCTTTAGGTGGATAGAAGGGAACGCATTACGAAAACCCTGTTGTCTTAACCAGCGCACCTTCCCTGCTTTCCCCGGCTGATTGGTGTCTCCAGTAGATTCCACACAGGGCTGCTGCTCCTCCAACTAATAACTCCGGGAAAATCTATGTCTGATCATGAATAGTGTGAGCAGCTGAAAGTCCGATGGTTAATACCTCTTCTCTGGTATAAGTTACCAGAAAGGGCTGACAGAAAACAGATTATAAAAAAATATATGCAAAAACGCATCATGGAGTGTAATCCAGCATCTTCTCAGTAGGGCCATCTTAGTTGGGAAGTTATTTCAAATACAGGAACATTTAAAATATACAGGGAGCCTTTGTTCAAGCTTGCAGCATTACAACTATTTACAGCAAACACCAAAGGCTGGATCTTTGGAATGTAGCTCATGTTGTGACACACGGGGGTTTGTTAACCTGTCAACTGTGGAAAACAAGGGCAACAAGAGCATTATTAATGTCTTTGTTGAGGATTTCAGAAAAGAAGTATTCCCTTGCATTGTTCATTTGTGAAAAATCACTCAAAAATGTTGGATTCACCTTCACATTCAACGATTTGTCTTTATTTTAATTACTACCCCTGGGAACTCCTTCAAGACTGTTTTGCAACTGTCTTGAAAACCGCCTGGAAAAATGTCAATTGACTAACTTCATGAAGCTCATCAAGAGAAAGCTAAGACTGACCAAAGCAATAATCCAACCAAAGAGCGGGTATTTAGACAAAGATAAACTATACAAGATGTTTTGAGTTATTTTGCAATTTTGTGTTTGATATATAATTCTATACACTTTTGAGTAATAGTTTCGATGTGTTCATTATGTATCTGCAATGTAGAAAGTCACTGAACATAAGGAAAAGCCATTGAATGACAAAGGTGAATGCTGGTGAAGATTCTCAGTCATCCAGGTCATGGTCATTCCAAAAAAGTAAAAAACAAAACAACTGGACTTTTTACTGAAGTTTGAAGACGTTTCGCTTCCTATCCCGAAAGCTTTCTCAATTCAAAAAGTCTGGAGTAATGTGGAGTTTCAAGCTTTATGCTACAGCCCAACAAAGGCCTTGTAATGGCTTGGATAACATGCAAATTGAACCGATACAGGTCCAACCCTTTAGTAATGAGGAGTCGTTAAGGTCATTGCCTACAGATTGAACTGAAACTGGTCCATTCCTCTGCAACAGGGAGCTACCAACTTTTGACCGGTAGTGTAAATGTGAAGTCTATCTTTACAACTGTCACAATGAACCTGTTGTCTAGTCGTTCACTACCTCCATTGAGCTTTTCCATACTACCCATATTCACTTTGAGCAATTCTCCACGGCAATTTCTTCTTATATAATATCTCTTTGACTAATTGGGTCAAAGGAAATTACACTTTTAAAGGCAACAGAAAGGTGGTCAGATAGGACAATATTCACAAAGACCTTGGCAATGTAGATTCATGACTTTTGCTTTGCAATTAATAAAGTTGAACCTTAGTAACTCTTTTCATTTATTTTGCTATTTCATTCTGCATCGATGTTTAACTGGATACACTTCTACTGTAAACCACCTTTTGCAATCCATGCATGTATTGATATTTACAGCCGATGTGTTCAAATGAAGACTATTTGTGTTTTTAATCTGTTTTCATTCACATTTCTACTTTGGTTATAATCACTTGTATCCTGCCGCAAAATGACTGTGTGACTGCAGTACAGAGATGTCTAGAAAATTTGCAAAGAATAAATAAATGAATGAATGAATGAATAAATAAATAATATAATTATATAATTATATTTATATATATATATTTACATATATATATATATATATATATATATATATATATATATATATAATAGTAAGACGTAAAGAGATCTAAAAGGGTGAGATTGTATTTTAAGAACTAACTACATAACATGATCTGACATTGCAAAACTGCTTTATAATCTCTCACAACTACCAATAACGACTGTCAAGAAGACAGACCAATAATAGGTCCTGTCAAATCATCTAGTCCCCTCCATGCCTACACCAACGGTACAGTTTATCATCCCAGCCAACATTACCAATTTAGAAAAAGTACACGTCCATGGTATGTTATTATCAACCACACAGGTTTTGAAGGTATATCATTTGTGTGACTGGTGGATTGGCATATTGCATTACAAGTTGAGGCAACACCAGCAGAACATGGCATTCACATGTCAAAAAACATAATTAATAGAAAACTTCCATGAGGATTAAAGAGAAACGGTGTCAGTTAAAGTTCTGAAGTTGATTGTTATCCACATCATTGGTTCATTCTGATTGAACTTCCATGTTAACATCTATCCTGGCTCGTCAGTCTTTAGACTCAAATTCTGGCCAAAACATATGAGGCTGAACCGCTAGCAGCTTGAATACTCTCTCTCTCTCTCTCTCTCTCTCTCTCTCTCTCTCTCTCTCTCTCTCTCTCTCTCTCTCTCTCTCTCTCTCTCTCTCTCTCTCTCTCTCATCTTTGTTGTGATATATTCAATCTGAGTCATCTATGCCAGGCTAAATGAAAATACTTTAGAATCCACATAGGAAACTGTCCAACGTTGCTGATTCAGCATACTGTTTACTAAAGCCAGAAAATCACCCTGAAGTTGGCATCTTTGTTCTTCTTGAAATTGAAATGCCCCTATCTAGCTGTTCGCTTAGAGAATTTGAAGCTGGACTGAACCCACTGGCATCACACCTCAGCTACGACTCCATTTTGGCAGCAGAGTGCCGTATTTTTTTCATGCACTAGCTGCATCCTGATGCACACAAGTGCATCAGGAAAAACCTGAACATGTACATTTGATTTCATGAGGTACAAAGCAGAGGCCAAAGTGATGGTGTGGTGACTAATTCCTTCTCTCACCAAACAGCTGATGCTTGGTAGGAAATAAGTCTTTAATGTAATTACTTTTGTCTCCGTCTTCTTTTTCTGGAGATCGTCGCCTGCTTCTGGGAGGTTTCCCCGAGCAGAGCTGGAAGGTTTTTATTGTTCAGCGACTGAGGCCAATGATTTACCACGCCGTGATCACACAATCTCCCCATTAATTAAAGTTTCATATGAAGAGTCAGCTGGGAATCACTGTTTCACAGCCAAACTCCCATCCAGATGGCTGCGGATAGGAAGCCTCGGAGGATGGCTCTTTTGTTCGACTCCGTCACTGAGAAGAATTTATACATTTCTGTGGGGTTAAACTAACTTCCTTTTAATTGCCGGATATTAAACAAAGAAACTTCTCATCACGTTGGAAAGTTTGGAGAGCATGTGGATGACTGTGTACGTACATGCAGAAATTATGTCAGCACTAAGAAACTCAGATCATGGAAAAATCCCAGAAGCCCCCTCAGAGCATTCTGATTCTGGGTGTTTACGTCCAATGCCTTCTAGGTAATTTAAGATAGATTTCAGTTAGATACATAAAATTACCTATTCTCTGGAAGAAAAAAAAATTCAGCCTGGAAAAATGGCGTTTTATTACTATTGCTTAATTGAGGAATATAATAATTGAAAAAAAATGGAACTTTATTGATCTCACAATAGAGAAATTCACTTCTGCATCTTAACCCATCACCTTGGGGAGCAGTGGGCTGCCACTGTGCGGCGCCTGGGGAGCAATTGGGGGTTAAGGGTCTTGCTCAGGGACCCAGAGTGCCGTGACTGGGGATTAAACCAGGTACTTGCATCCTTCTCTGAGTGCAAGCGCGCTGCTCACGACCCCCCCACCCTCCCCTTCATCATATGTAGTCCCTTTATTAAGGTCTTGGTCTGCAATGCTGTGTTCAGCTGGGAGGAGATCCAGTGCATTTAAAACCTTCAAATTACGGCATCTATGTAGAATCTTGATCAGATGGCTCACTCCTTTCTATGTGAAAATACAAGCGCGCAATGTATGGTGAAGCTCCTCACCTTATATTAGGCAGAGCCCAGCCTGGCTGCAAAAGAGGTTGATTTAATTCTCTTGTATCTGGGATTAATGATGTTGGGTTTTCTGTCATGTATCATGAACATGCAGATGACTTTACAATGTCAGAGTGTACCAATGCATTCATTGCAACAGATGAAGCCCCCATCACTGGGCTCACTCAACAGGGCGCTGGGCAGTGAGCAGAGTTAGGGTGAGGAGCAAATGGTGGGTGCTTGCCCTGGGAATGACTCTGGCAAGAATTGCCACTGGCACTAATCCACCTTGCCATCACATTCTCCATTCTACTATCGCTCAGGAGCAAGACACCATAGAACCATGGCCTTACTCTGATGAGCTGACATTCATCACATAATTCTGGTGCTGATTGCTATTTGAAGACAAAACAAACGGAGGTCTAAAATAAGTACTGACTTTTGTCAGTCCTTTCGAGACAACTTTGTTATAGCATAATTATAAAGATTCTTTATAAATTTATATCAGATTTGTATTTGGTAATCAAACTTTCAATATGGAAAAAGCAAACACCAGGCAGGAAGGGAGGATAATTAGACTGACTGATGGATACATCAAGTGGAGGATGGATCAAGGAACTATTAGATGGATTGTTGGATACAACGTTTATATAATGATAGGAAAATAAGAATATCTTGCATATTCTCTTTTTTCATACTTATTTGACCTGGAAAATACTTAGACCAGTTAAACTTTCCATACGTTTCATAAGTATACAATAAACACCCAATGAACCCATTTGAGTGTCAAATGTTGAAAATGCTGCTTATTTATTTAATTCCAGAAATCCGTAGAGAATTCTGAAATTTCAGTCCGAAGTTCCCTGCATGTGAAAGCTAAAAAAAGGTACCCTTTTCTTTATCTGGCAAGTATTCACATATGCCATGTTCCTGGTTGTATTTCTTTAAACCTTTGTCAAAGATATTCTGGGGGCAAACCCAGGACCCTTCTGGCCCAGGAAACCTTTATATTTCCTCACGAGGCTCAGAAGAATGTCAATGAGGAAAGATATGGTGTAGGTTTTCATTCTGTTCCCATTTCTCTTCCAACCCAATCTTGGATAAGTTTCCATTTGACTGTGCATAGTAAATTGTGTTTGTGTTGGTCGTTACACATTCGGGCTTCCATGCAGTGCTTCTGCTGCAGTGCTTCTGCTGCTGAATCTGGATCAAATACCATGCAGATTTTGCTCTCTCCGGGTATAGTTTAGACACAACTTGACCTTTTACACTGACCCTGAAGTGGGTTGCTGTGTGGATGGTGTTAAAGCTATAGTGTTTAAACCGGGTCACAGTTCATCATTACATATTAAAAACAGGAAAGGTCCTTGCTATATTCCTTGAGTTTAAAGCTACAGTAAGCTCTATTTTGTAACCTAGGTTTTTATCTCCAATAAGACCATTCCTGTTTTATAATCCAGTATATAATGGATGGAAAACCAGCAGATTTCAGTTTCCCTTACGCCGTAGACCTAAATTGATGGTTTTCTGTCATAGTTTAACCACAGTTTTTTAGCTGACGCTGCTGCTGTAAACACTGATGTGAGGCTGTTACAGAGGGGAATATCACAGTGAACCTCATCATGTTCTTACTGCACCCATTTATCACCAGCACATTGTTAACTTTTTATTGCTGACTTCCAGGAGAAAAGGCTTTACAAACCTGCAGACTTCAGTCCACGTCATAAAGAAAGCCAACTCACGTCGGCACAGGCTGAGTGCATAAAAGAGTTACGGATAATGGAGAATAAAGATCACAGCAGCCTTTTTTTTTTCCCCTGCAGTCATAATTCGCCTTAAAGTAAATTACTATGCTGTAAAAAATAAATTAAAAGCTTATTTGCTCAGACGCCTCATTTTGTCAGCGACTTATCTGAAATTTATGAGAAGATTGCAGCCATCAACTCCGCGCATCTGGTAATCTTTCTTGCAACTCACCAGTTAAATTCGCTAATGAGATCAAAAGGTTCTTCTCTCCTAAAGACTTATGGATTCTTGCCTTTTTTTAGTTACTTAGTTGCAAGATCAAGCCTCTGTTTTTTTCTTTTAACATCTCCCATTTTGGTCCTGACGAATAACCACCTGTGCTTCACGTTATTCTGCAGCTGAGCCAAACACCTTGTTTTTGTTCTGTTTTGATAAAGCATATCTGCGGATTTTTCCATATGTGGATGTTGGAACTCATCAGACGGTGTCGAGGATATGAAGACCCAGTAACAGTTGCCATCTGACTCACCGGCGGTCGTGTGGAAACAAATATCTCTCAGCCTCCACCGGCAGCTTGCTGTAAATCAGCATGTGGCAGAAACATATTTCCTCCTGCGCTCTTCACAGCCTGCGAGGTGGGGAAGGAGAGGCAGAGTTATAATGTATGAGTGTTTCTGTGGCGGAGATTTGAAAACGACTCTAAACTGTCAAATGACCCGCATCTGCGAGGGGGGGGAAAAAAATGAAAACAAACGATGAGGTAAATAAGCTGAAAATATGAAATCCAGAACTCATAGATCTTCAGCCGAGAGAGAGACGCTGCTCAGGTGTGACATCCCAGGGATGACATGTGTGAAAAATGACCTGATGTGGAGGAGAAGGGAGAGGGGGTGAGAGGAGGAGAGCAGGGAAACTAGCAGAGGAGCAGGAAAAGTTGTGCTAAAAAGATTGTCTTTAGAAAAACATAATTTCACTCAGTATTTTTCAAAACGTCAGATGATCGAATGTTCCAACGTTACGGGTTTGTATCAGATTTGACTACAAATGATAATGTTACTTTTGTATCATTGTGCTGTCCAACCGACAGACATTAGCTCTGTGAAACTACGATATCCCACACACTCTCTCAATAGTATTTTACAATTGAAGGCATATTTCCTGTTTTGTAAAGTGTGGTGATGAGAAGCTCTGAACAGTCATGATCTTACGTGCAGCTTAAGCCCTAAAGCCCCTGTACACCACTTAGCTACGAAGTATTCATACTGCTGAAACCAAATATTTACATATTTTTGAATACTGCATAAAAAGAAACACACATATTTGTTTCTATCTGCCTGATATTAAACTAGACATGTCTTCTGCAACACACCTCACTCCAATATGAGCTAATTTGCAGAGCTCTGCAGAGTGGGACTGCATGCTCTTCAGGTACTTTAGCCATTTGATTCAGGTCGGTTAGGTAAGGGACACATCTTTAAAGTTGCTGGACATTTGGCCATTTACACAGTGAGGGAAAAGTCAAGATGATAATATCAAGGCTTCTAAGCCCATGACAGGTTAATTGTCAACATCTTAAACGGAGGCACACCTGTGGATATGAGTGTATTTTAAGGCAACACCTGAAGAACACTGTTTTCTTGTGTAACAGCATGATAAAGTGGTGGGGGGAGTGGTGGCCTACTGGTTAGAGCAGTGCGCTTGCGCTCTGAGAAGGATGCAAGTACCCGGTTCGATACCAACTCGCTGCACTCTGGGTCCCTGAGCAAGACCCTTAACCCCCAACTGCCACTACAGTGGCACCCCACTGCTCCCCAATGGGGATGGGTTAAATGCAGAGAAATTGGGTGGGGGTCGTGACCTAGTGGTTAGAGCAGTGCGCTTGCACTCAGAGAAGCATGCAAGTACCCGGTTCAATCCCCAGTGCCGGCACGCTGGGTCCCTGAGCAAGACCCTTATCCCCAGATTGCTCCCCGGGCGCCGCACATGGCAGCCCACTGCTCCCCAAGGGTGATGGGTTAAAAGCAGAGAACAAATTTCGTTGTAATGTATGTTTCAATGACAATAAAGATGATATTACTATTACTATTACTAAAGTCAAAAGGAATTAGCCAAGATATCTAGGAGAGACTTGTGAACCTCCATAAGTCCGGTTCATGTACCCTGGATTCAATTTAATATGTCCCTCTGTTTAAACAATTTTACACAAGTATAAAAAGCATGACAATGTCTTGCAGGACAGAGAGGAAAGCTACCAAAAACAAGAACACCTCCCCAACTGAGGTGGCAGAAGTAGTAGAGCTGGAACATTTCATAAGAAATGAGACTGAGACCACTGCTCATTGAAGGATGGTCAAAAGCAGATCTTTGGTGTCTTTTTGTGGAGGGACCAGTGGTGCTTTGTCCCTATCTCATTGCATACAATACTCATGACCCTAAAGAGATTCATGACTAACTTTGCCCTCTTCTCCACAATTGATAACAAAAACTGCACATAACTCTGCTGTTGAGTAGCCAGATGGAAGATAAGAAAATTCAGCCAGACACGCAGTTGTGTTAAAAAGGTTTATTCATGACAGAAACCTGGATGCAGGAAGGACACCTCTGTAGGAGCAAACTGGAACCACCTGGCAAAGATAAGGGCTGGCTTCAGTCCTTACAGAGGTGTAAGGCAGAATAGCAGAGGCTTGATCAGAATCCAGGGGACAGGCAAGGGTCAAACTAGCAAAGAGCAAGTGCGCTCACATTAGCGTTATGTGAGCACGTCACAATGATCGGCATGTGGAACAACCAATAGATAAGGAACTGAAAGCCGAAAAAGATTGTCCACTTTTATAAAAGAAGCATTTAGTTGCAGCCAAAGCTTAATATAGGGCTTATCTGTATAGAAGTGAATCTGTAAGCACCTGAATCCAAGCACCCTTGGGTGTTAGTGAGAATGTGCTTGTATATATAAGGTTTATCCATAAGAAAAATACTCAACAGCGTTTGTGAGGAGCAAAAGATCTGCCCCACAGGACACTGAGGCAGTAGCCAGGGAAACCAGAACTCCAGACGTCTGAAAGGGCCCCCAGGGCCCTCTGCTGGTCCCAAGAAGGACCAACACAGGGATAGCTGTATCCCCCATCCAAGAGAAGAGCAGAGAAGAGCACAAGGAAATCCTCAGGGGGCTGGAGCGACGAGTCCACTAGCTCCACCGGTAGCCAGCTATGCCAGAGCAGATCCAGCCATGGGCCCAGAGACCTGAGGTCCAAGGCACACTGCCCCCAGCAGAGCCCCGACAGAGCCAGGGAGCTCAGATATCCCGGAAGAGGGGCAGCCCAAAACCCAACCTAACAAAGAAACAAGCACACAGGCACACATTCCCACCCTAATGCTCACACATGCAAACATTCATAATCATACCCTCATCAAATAGATGCTGCACACACACTTGCACTCACCACACACATTATATGCACTCAGGTCCAGGTACCAATACCCCAGAGGGGTGTACAGCCCACAGACCTGGGAGGTGAGAATTAAAAGTGGTTTTACATTTTAAAGTGATTTCACCAATGGACAAAAAATAGACTCTCATTTTCTATTCCTGCGGAGGTTAAAGTCAAGACGAGTCAGTCATGCTTTGGATTAAAACACAAAGTCGTTGTAGCCACAAACCTCATTGTTGTCTTCAAATTGTTTCAAAGTCAGAGGAAGTTTGTAAGATGTAGATATATGCAGTAGATAAAGACTGAAGGACTTTTTCAAAGCGAAACCAATCATATGTTTAGATAAAATAAAGGTATTTTGTTTTTACCCTGTTAAATGCAGTTAAAATGCTTAGGGGCACGATGCAAAAACTGCTTGACCACATTAGAAATACATGTACTAATTATTTTGGAAGAAGATGAAATACTGAATGCTCTAAAGTACTCCACACAATTTGACCAGTTTATTTTAATCACACTAAGCCCGTAATATGTATACATGTTAATACAATAAGACTTTAAAGTAGAAGTCCAGCAGATGAAAAAAATAGGCGTCAAAAAGATTCTTGATTTAAGTTTTTTTCTACATTAAATTATTCTTGCATCTGTCCACTCTTGTTTCTTTCCCTATTCTTTACTTATATAACTTTTATTTGAAAAGCAGCTACATGTTATAAATATAAATTTTGTTCTGCAGTAGTTTGTGGCATTCTCAGGCAAGAGTGAACATGTATTTATGGGGGAAAGTGCTTGTATGAGAAGTCTCTGTATTTTGGAAACAATGTTTCTGTTAATAATGTTTCCATCCTCAACAGATACACCCAAGTCTGGAAACATTCTCTGCCACGCTGCATTTTCTCCATCCTGTCTTACCCCATGTGTTTAACCCCCTAGCACCACCCCAAGTGAACCTCCATGAAAAAAAATAAGCTTACCCGGTTGACTGTGGGATTTCCAGGAGCATTGTCTCAGCTTTTATTCTCATTAAGCTCCTGGGAGATGATGAGCCCTTTCCTTTTCTTCTCTGCAGCACGCTGAATTCGAATTACACTCCAGCGCTGCTTTTCTTCTGGGCCCTTTTATGGATCTCAACTTCTCCTGCAGCAGGGTGGCAGATTATTAATCAGATTCATAAATAATAAAGGATGTCTGTGAGGCCCCTGGGCACCGAGGCCAACGCTTCTTCCACAGCGAGGAGAAGTGATGGAGGATAACGCAGAGAGAACAATATTAACACAAAGCCGGCTGGATTTATTCAAAGTGTGCTTACAGTCCACCTAAAGAGGACTCTTTATAAAAACCTGAGCCTGGTTAATATTCTGTCTGCAGCTTAGGACGGCTGCAGAAATTAACATGAGGCTAATCTCTCTCATTTTCAGAGTGTTTAAGTTAATGGTTCTGCTCACCTGCTGCCAGAGAGAGAGAGAGCAGCGACTGTTAAAGTTTGTAGTTACAGGTCACCTTTGCAGAACTGAGATATCCCAACTTAATTTGTCTATTGGATATTCATTTTCTTTTTTTCTTCTCCATAACTAAGCATCAGCAAACATGAGAGCAAATGAAAAATATCAACAAATCTTACAATCATTCTCTAATGGTTGCTCCTGAAAAAATCCAAGCTCGGATGCTTCAAGTTATTTCAGGATGATTTAGACAGAGATGTAGAGCATATTTTATCCTAATCAGAGCCTCGTTTAAATGCTAATGATTTATTATAGCAGAATGCTCAGACTTCTGTCATTATTCATGTGCCCCTAATAGGCCGATGGGCTTATTCAGAGTTTTAAATGTTTGGTTCTGTTGTATGACCTTTACAGGAGAAACATATCTATAAAAATCCATCCATCCATCTAACATGGAGTCCTGCACTTCCATCCACTCAGCTACCTACTCTACCTTATTTGCTGAGACGTTCGCCGGTGTGAAACATTGCCTTGCAAGGCGTACCAATTTTTGATATTTTGACACATTACAACCACAAAAGTCAATGTTTTTGATTGTGACTTGATGTAATAAACTAACACGAGAAATAATCTTTTTTTTTTTTCAAAATGTCTTACAAATAAAAAGATTTAAAAAATGTGGTGAGATGAGACCTAAGTTAAACGTTTTGGACTACACAGTAAAGCCCATGCTGTGGAGATAAACTAAAGCTCCATATCACCTTGAACACATCACCCCTGCGGTGATGTTGTGAGCACAATTTTGTGTACATGCCTCTTCATAAGAAAAGACATAACATAGCACCACTAGGACATCGATCCTAAACATATACCAGAGCTCCAATGGAGTGGTTTCCATCAAAGCATATTCTGTCACAATCTCCAGGGCTTTGGGGTTTTTCCTTGTTTATTTTCTCTCGGGTTTAACATTGTGCTTAATTTTTCAGTTTTTTATTTGTTAAAAAAGTTTGAAATATCCAATAAATTTCGGTCCACTTCATGATTGTGTCCCACTTGTTGTTGATTATTCACAATAAATTGCAGTTTTATATCTTTATGTTTGAAGCCCGAAATGTGGCAAAAGGTCGAACAATTCAAGGGGGCCGAATACTTTCGCAAGGCACTGTAAACAACAAGAAAATACTTGAAAACATAAACACAAAATAAATCTGCAGATCATACCTCCAAACTGATGCCCTTATAGCACTACCTTGATTTAATATTTCTGGTTTTTTTTTTAAATGTGGTGGAAAACAACTTAAACACAAAATTTAAAGCAAGATTTATTGAGACCACTTGGCAATATTAACCCTTATGTGGTGTTCGGGTCTGTGGGACCCGTTTTCATTTTTTATTGAACGAAAAATGATACACTCAATTAATTTTTCAAACTCAGATTCACTGGCCTTGGCTCATTTTGTTTGAAGAACATATATCAGAAAACGATTTTATTGACTACACGCCGTACACCCCCCCTAGACATTTGTATTACATATAAGGTGTCCGGGTCCACTGGACCCGGGGCTAATTGAGATGTGGAAACTGACGTTCTGTGTACACAACACTCTTTCCTCCTCCTGTCTGGGCACATTTGACTCTCAGTTTTGTGGTAATCTTGAGTTTATCACACTCTTTCTGCTACAAATGGAGTAGATAGAGTATAAATATAGCTTTGATAGTGTGGTTTCTTATAACAAGCGATCAAGGTGGCCAAAAGATACTATGCGCAGAGGGCCCTGTAATTGATTTTGAAAGAGAGAGAAGTTTTTGATGATAATGTTGAGGGATAGTATTCAAAAAAAGAGGTTTCAGAATTTGAGGATCCCATTTCTGAAAATTTAGAGTGTGACAGTGACTCTGAAGCAGGACGAGATTGAGCATCAGCCAGTTCCAAAATGAAGACAAGTCTCCAGACCAGGCCGTCAGCAGCCAGCCACAGGGCCAAGAACAAGAAAGAACAAAAACAAGACAGTCAGCATGGAGCAAGTGAGGAAATATGGAAGTCAAAAATGTTGAAATTGAATTGTCTCGCCCAAGAAAAGAGTCACCCCGCAGGCTACCAATGTGATAAGGATGCAACCAGGACCAACGCAAGTGGCAGTTACTTACACACAGGACATGAAGTCTTCTTTTCAGCTTTTCATCCCAGATTCCATCCACAAAATTATTCTTGTTTTTGGAGAGAGGTGGAAGGAAATGGGCCAAACCCTTTTACATGCCTACTTCAGGGTTCTTATCCTTGCTGGAGTTTCTGGGTCTAAAGTCAAGCCTTACAAGTTTGCATACATGGGTGACACAACCCTGGTATCCTATGTGCCAAATGAGGAGGATTCCGGAGGAGAATGCTGCCCTATCCTACAGAACCAGAATTCGCAGAGCCTGAAGTAAGTGTGTGATGCTGTTCCAGTACATGTTTGGCAACAAGAAGAATCAGTGCAAAGTGTGGAAGATGGACAGAAAAAAACAACATAGATGCATCAAGTGCAAAAAGTATATCTGCAACACACAGAGTAAAATTCTGCCCCTCATGTGTTGTGCAGGCCATTGGCTAAAGGTCATGGGGCTGATGTGTGTTCTTGACTGATAGATTTACTCTGTGTTCATATAGCTTGTGTTGTGCACCTGAATGGGTTAAATTTCTGAGTTCAAAAAACTAAAAGTCACTAGTTTTGTAAAAACCTTGCTTCACGTGTGAATTTGTTTCCATTCATATCATGATTTTATTATAATTAATTTGCTTTATTATGCTTTAAATAACCAAATATTTTGTTTATACAACTTGAAATTGGGTTGAAGTAGCATTTGTTAAGTATTTTTACACAAAAGTGTTTGATTGTGAGGCATTAAAAAGCACAAAATGCAACGGGTCCACCAGACCCACAAACACTGGCTGTGTAACAATAATATGAACACCACACAAGGGTTAAAAGAACGTTTACCAATGTTCAAACTCTGTGGTGGGTGACATAAAATAAACTGCAGGAAGATAGGAATCAGTCAGCTTTTGTTTGTCTGGTGCTAATTAGATGTTTTGTTGTTTTTGAAGCAAATTCAACTGACTGGTCAAAACTAAACTAAAGAGATTCAAACAAGCATTTAGGTAGTTTTGATTGGCTGCCGTTCCCCTTGAGTCAGCGACTAGCTCCTGACAAAGGCAATTCTTTTCTTTGGTCCAGGTCCAAGTTGGTGCAGGAAAATAATCAGTTTTGGGGGCAAGAGCCAGAGCTTTCGGCATTGGAATCACATAAAGAGCGCCAAGAATGCATCAGTTTAGCACTGAAACCAGTTAAGTGGAAAGGTGCTTCGAGGGGCTGAATAAAAACTGACAATTCACTTTTGTAAAATTCTTTACAAACCAGAACTTTCCTCCCACTTCTCAATTAGTTGTGTCACATAAAATCCCCCCCCCCCCAAAAAATATTGAAATGTGTGGTTGTAACATGAAAAACATGAAGATTAAACAGGGTGTGAATACTTTTAAAACAAACTGTATAATTTCTCCAACAAGTCTTGAGTTCAGTCCAAGGCCTGCTCTCTGTGGCAGAGTTCTGAAACACCTCTCCTGGGCTCTTGGCCTCCCTCCAGCAGCGGCTTCTTTGACACAGACTCCCAGCCTCATCAAATAGTCATATGTTGACATTTTACTCCTGAGTTTAATAAGGAGAAAACGAACTTTATTTAAGCACCTAACCAATTTAAAAGACACAATGCATCCAGTAATTTAAGGAGAGGGGCGAACTCTGAACTGACGCCACCTCGGAGGTCAAGGCGATTTATCTGCCTGTGAACTGCACCCTGAGGCCCCTGAATGTTTAGGTAGGGAGAGGTAAATGAGTTGGCATTAAAGGGGCCAAACACGGTGGGCCCTGAAGTGGCAGTTTATGGTAATGAGAAGTGATCTTTCCTCATGGAAGCGATAACCTCAACTTTAATCCTCCCTACCCGACCTTTCGATGCCCTCCTGTTCAACACTTTTATTACAGTTTAATCACTGCCCTCATATAGAGTAGGTGAACACACTGAAGCAAAAGCACAAATCTGCATGTGAGGCCTCAGACTTTTTTTTTTTTTTTTTGCTACCAGCTTATGTATGTTCTCCTGATTTTTTTTTTAAGTCGCATTAATGTTTGTTCATTATTTGGACATTATTTTAATTAAAGGGGGGAATCTGCTTCAGCGGGCAGTTATATGTTGTAAAAACCTGTTTTAAATAAATGAGAAGAGAAATATTTCAAAGGAAAGAAACAGTAAGACAACATTTACCAGTAACTTGAGAATTAGAAAAAATAATACATTTATAAAGCTGTGAAGATTCAGAAGTCTGAATCAGGTGAGGTATTATTAGGGACGGTTTCAAACAGACTAACACTTGTAAGAAATGCTCAGGTGTTTGAAACTGTTGTGTCATTCTGGAGGTGATCCAAATCCTCTTGGCTCTTTGTGTAGCTCTAGTTTGGCTTTATTAAAAAACAGCCAATCGTTCAGATGCACGCAAGTCTAGGCGGATGCTGAGTGACCTAAATATTGTAAGAAGAAGCAGCAATCAGGACCTAAAAGTCCTTTGAAGGTTCTCAGAATGATCTGACCTTTTCTACTGAGGGAAAGGAGTGTGGGTGTAGTTTGACAGGAAAACAAAGATCCGACCATCCATCCATTTCCCTTACAATTTCAACCAAGACTTTTAGAGGGGTATGCTTAAAATATGCCATTAACAACATTAAAACACGGATCCATCCTGCCTTGTTCAAACAGTTTGGGCTATTGGTGGTGGTGTAACAGCGTAGGGTAAATCTTCTTTACCAACAGCAATTGTTTAAACCTCTGTGTCTACCTGAGTATTGTTGCTTACCGTTTTCATCCCTTTATGACCCTAGAGTAGTTATTTTCTGATGGCTATTCCCAGCAGGATCATTTCAGTCTCTATCAAATAGAGCACATTTGTGTTATGGTCGGCATGGGAGATGTATATCATGGATGGGCAGCCTGCATGATGCTGTAACTGCATGATGATATCAAGTCCAAATGGACCTAAATCTTTGACAAATTATTCTGAATCTACAGGTACATCTAAAAAAAAAAATTTAAATTGCAGAAAAGTGCAATGTTTTTTTAGAAATTGAAACGGTTATTTTATAGAGATTCATTACACATAGAGTAAAATATTTAAACTTTTTATGTATTGTAATTAAGAGGATTATGGCTTTCAGGTAAAGAAAATCCAAATGTCCGCGTCTCAGAAAATTAGAATATCACATTTGTCCAATCAAAAAAGGATGTTTTAAGCAGTGTATGAAAAGTAAGTCCATTTCTATAGACGCAATACTTGGTTGGGCTTCCTCTTGCATGAATTACTACACCAATGTACCGTGGCATATAGAGGCAATCAGGCAGTAGCAATACCTAACTTATAGTACTCATCCCCACTGGGCTCCACAGCCTTCCTTAACTTCTGGTGACGAGGGCGATGAAAAATCATCCACCTCAAAAGGCTGATCTGAGGCAAAATCACCAGATGTCACCCCGGTCACTCCATGTTTCAATATGTCGCTTTTCCTCCGCCTGACCGCAAGCCCAGGCCCCGCCTACTTCTCAACCCCACACTTAAACGTGTCTCCTGGAACCACCCACTTTTGTGGTATTTTTCAAAATTTGTCTGGGGGCAGAGTTATCCCTTTAGATCAGGGTAAGTTACACATTTAAGGTCTCATCCCCGCAGACCTGCCAGGAGAACCTCCAAAGGGAAGCTACCAAAGGTTATCAAGATTAGCGGCAGCTGGACTCTGAGCTCCCCTGGATGATAGAGCTCTACAGCGCTATGATCTACGAGTCAAACAAATTATTTGAATGAGATCTTTCTTGTCAGAACCTGATTCCTCCAGGAAACCCTACCAGGAGCTGAGGTTTCGGGCAATAGCCCCTTTTGCTACTCAAAAGCCTGGGGCGTTTGAGAAGCCGGGGGGCTTTTCAAATCCCGAGGTAGCATTTCCATAAACATTTACCTGGCTAATGTCACTTACCTGGGGCTTTACTTTCCTGGGGTTTTGGTTCCTCGAGTGACCCAGTATTTTTATTATTTATTTATACCAACAGGAATAGAATAGAGTGGAGCCCGGCGATGAGAAATAGAGTTGGGGGGCGATGTAAAAGAGGCTAAGGAGATGTAACGCCATCAGTAGCGCGTCCATCTTGTTTCTCTGAAGTCCGGATGAGTGGCAGCATGAGTGGCAGGATATGGATTCAACTTCTCTGCCTCTGTCTGTTTGACTGCTGTCTTCTTGCCGCTGGACCGGAGTGGTACTGCAGTTTTTCCTTACAACCTTCCCATACGTCATTGGGGCTGTTTTACATAACTGGCCCCTAGCTAATGGAAACACAACTCACCTAAAAGCCCCAGGCTTTGGTTTACCCTGGAAAACCAAAGCCTGGAGCTTTACATCCTAGGGCTGTTAATGGAAAAAGAGGCTATAATAATCCTCCATTTCACAATATCAAGGTGTTGATTGTATGGAGTGGCATTTTGCGATAGCAGTATTAATGCAGAGAAGTCCAAGAGAAGTCATTCCCACAAGTGGCAGTTCTTGCACAAATACCACCCCTGGTCAGCCCTCTATTATGCACACTCTGACTTCCTCAACAAACGGCATTATGAACAAGAATACCCTCTATAGATTTTATTTAAATAACTTGTTAGAACTATTAAGTACTAAAAGTTCTAAGGTGATCAAACTGCAATAAAAAAGAAAAAAAATATTTAAAAAAAACATTTTATTTGTGTCAAAGAAAAGAAAAAAAATGTTCTCAAATCATTTTTTTCTTCCTTTTTTGTTTTTTCTCTGATTAGTATGTAGAATAATCCAGTTTGAGGCATCTCAGTCTTCTCTTCTCACACTAACTGCAGGTTCCTGGTGGACGGGGCTGAGTGTTGTGCCTCTGCTCACCTGTGATCAATCACTGGCTTTTGTAGGTGCTAAATGTGCCCCCCCCCCCCACCATGCAACCCTGGATTGGAAGTCGTATTTCCCATATCCAAACCTCCCCTGTTAGCAACATACGCTGCCTTCGTTGTCCATGCATGTTTCACGAAGACAGGCATTAAATCAGGGAATAAGAAACGTTCTCAGAGAAGCTTTAAGTTCTGTTATGGTCCGTTTGAACCTTGGAAAATCCTTTTAGATGCTCTGATGTGAAATGCTTCTGATGGTGAGGAGGAGGCCCCTGAAACTCACAAAACAGAAAGAATTATTAAGGAACTAAACAGTAAAAATTTGCAAGTGATCTGAAACTATGAGGATCTTGAATAAATCATCAGATGGGTGTGGCATATTTTAATACTGTAAGTTACAAATAATTATAATTCATCATCTGATATAGTAACATCCCCTTCATCAACACCTATTATCTTAAACCGGCAGAGATATAAAAATCCTGACATGTCTGAATAACAAACATTGCTATAATTATTTGCAGCGCTGTCAATTATTTTTATTTATTTTTTATTTCCCCCCCTTTGCTTCCCCACATCCTTATATGTCTTCTCTCAATCTGAATACCACCTCACTTGGATTTACATATGAACTTGTGCCTCGCTTTAAAAACTAAAACAAAACTCTTTGTTTCCCAGCCGATACAATGTTGACTGCTTTAGCAGACGGCCGCTCAGAGGCAAGGTGCAGCACATTTTTCATGTATGTTTGCATCATTGTACATGATGATAATGTTACACGGATGTTGCATCACGTACCTAAAGAAGTCCATAAAGCAGCAAAGAGCCTGTCCAGACGGACAGAAAACATGCCGAGGAATTGAGGATGAGCGGAAAAGGCAACTGGCAAACCTTAAAAGCTGAACTAATGTCTCACATTAAGATGTATCAAGGGGTGTGAGCTGTGAGCTTTTTTGACAAAGAAAAATAGTCTTCATCCTCTTGTCATTTTCTTGTTTTTTTTTTTTTACCATCTAATTTGACTGTCCCGTTCTGTCTCACGTTACTGACACATGCTGGTCTAAAAAAAAAAAAAACATCCTGCACATTTTTCAGCACAAATTGCAATATTGTGTTTAAAACTCATCTCATTAAAGGCATTTATTTTGATGCAAAGGAAGCGTGAGTGGTTATCTGAATATATAGGGCATTTAAATGACGACATAATGGTAAATTCTTAGGCAACAAGTTTTATGAAAGCCATTGCTTCACCTCCAATCCTTATCTGTTCTTTAGGTTTGTAATTTTCTGTTGGTTGCTCTGAGTATTTTTTTTTTTGGAAGTCACATTCTAAAGAATCTCCATAAACAAAGCCCTCGATTGCCGTACATCATTAACAAGCAATATTGATGCAACTACTTGTTTGTGGGTCTCCTGACCAGTATACATGCAAACAAGAAACAATGTATACTCCAGTGTAATACTGAGGGAATATAGCAAGATATAAGCATTAGATCAAATTAGAGAAAAATTTAAAGTGTAGGATATTGTTAAAAAAAAAAAAACGTTAAGACAGATTGTAATTGGACCAACCCCCAAATACATTGTTCACATATTTGAATCTCGTTGGTTAAACAAAGAGTAACTCTCCAGTAGTGTGTGAAAACCTAAAAGAATGGCAAATATTTAACTATCAATAAGATATCTGTATTTGCAGGGGGAAAATACATTTCCAGGAGACACACAACTTTATTCTAACTTTTTCAGGGATTATTTGCAAAAGAAACCAGGGTGTTTGGCTGATCATTTTTTCCTTGTATTGTCCTGATTTTATTGTCCTGCTTCATGTGTTTATTTCTTGGACTTTAGTCCCTCTGACCCATTAAAGCATGGACTCCATCTGACCCTTGGAGATGTGCTGTAGTGTCTGGCGCCAAGATGTTAGCGGCAGATCCTACTTAAGACTTAAGAGGTGTAACTTAAGAGGTGGGGTCTCCATGGATCGGACTTGTTTGTTTAGCACATCCCACAGGTGCTGGATTAGATTGAGATACGTGGAATTTGAAAGACAAGTCAACACCTCAAACTAAATGTTGTGCAGGACCCAATCATTGTATATCCCAAAAAAAAATGGTCTCAAATGTTTGCCTTAATAAAAGAAAGGTGTACATTTACCTCATTATTCGGATCAGATGCTTTTTATTTTGTTGGTCTAAAAATAATTTTAGTCTGTTCTTAGCAACAACATTGAGAAATGTCATCCAAAACACTTGCTGTATTTAGCCAAGTTCAATGAATAGATGTGCCCAAATATGTTTTTGAGTAAAACGTTGCAGGATGTTGTGGCTATCTATAATATTCAAATAAAACCTAAAATTAAATAAAAAGATTGACTGCTGATATTTTACTATTCCAAAAACCTAAACCTGGTAATTTCCTACTTGGGTGATTTCTTTTCTTTGCTAAAAGTCAAAATGAAATGATTAAAGTTCAACTCTGAATGTCTTTGTTTGCCTGAATGTATCTCACTGCGTTTTGCTGACATTTGTTACTTTGCCCTATTCTCCCACCTTTGTCTAATTTCTTCTGTAAGCACGTGATGATTAAAAGGGCCCCTGTTTTAACTTTTCCTGACACCTTTCCTCCTTCCATCTCGCAGGAATCCCTCTCATCATCTTTTCATTAGAGCCACTTCTGCCCCATATATTATTCTGCCTTATTCTCAGTGCAGAGTATGTTCTTTATTAGACTGTCGCCAGAGTGCATTCTACAAACTCATTAAAAAACTATTAAAGCCTGATGATTTCCTCTGATAAAACTGAGTAGGCTTCCGAGTTGCTCTGCTGACTGATCTTCTGACAGGATTCCTCACTGAAGAACATCTGCACATCAGTGCAGACTCTGTATCCTTTAACCTTTAGGGGGGAATTTTAATTCAGGCGGAATCTGCAAGATAAGACTCAACACCCACATATGAACAGTATATCCAGAGAACCTGTGAGTTATATTTACTGATACATATGCAGCTCTCTTCCAAGTGAGGTAATATAACTAAATGTATGTTTCTGTTCGATAATTACTCACTAGTCTAAAGTAAAAGAAACATTTGTCACTTACATATGTTTCTTAAAAAGCAGCCAGCAGTGATAAACTATGTATAAGACAGTATATTTGCAAGACGCAAACTACCTAGACACCTTTAATGTCATTCACCTGTAATTTTTAGTACGTAATTTAATTATTTAGTAATTACATGTTAATCACTTGGCCAGATTTACACATTGAGAAAGCATTGGGACAGCGTGTGGGTTTGAACCGACAACCCAGCAATTACAGGACAAACTTCTTGCTCCGGCGCAGGTTGCAATCCAATGCAGGTTCAAAGTGGGCACAGTGTCCGGCGACCGATTTTTGGTTGACCCCGAGCCCAGTCATATGCAGTGGCTTGCGTCAGGAACGGCATACAGATTTAAAATATGAGTCAATAACATGATTTCCACACCAGGTCGGTCGACGCCCAGGTTAACAATGGCCGCCACTAATGCTGGGGACCAACAGGGTACTGATAGAAATTGGGCTACAGTTGGTAAGCAAAGAACTGGAGCAAGACGTTTTGTGTAGACATAGAGATGCGAGGAAAGGAGAGAGTCTAAAACTTCAAAGTAGAGACTTTGAATGTTGGGACCATAACAGAGATTAGGCTGACATGATTCAGAGGAAGGTGGACATACTGGGTGTTCAGAAGACCAAGTGGAAAGGTAATAAGGCTAGAAGCTTCTACCATGGTGTGGATGGGAAGAGAAATGGTGAAGGACTTAACTTAGGAGGAATTTGTCAAGAATGTTCTGGTGGTAATAAGTGTCAGATAGGGTGATGAGTCTGAAGCTAGGAACTGAAGATGTGGTGTTCAATGTTGTTTTTCTCCACGAGTAGGATGTGAGTTAGAGGAGAAGGAGAAATTCTGGAGTGAGTTAGATAAAGTGCTGCGGAATATCCCTAGAGCGATGGCTGGTGCACATTTCATTGGCACTGGAAACAGAGATGAAAAAAGAATGGGCAGGTTTGGTATCCAGTACAGGAATGCAGAAGGGCAGATAGTGTTAGACTTTGCAAATAGGATGGAAATGGCTGTATCAAATACTTCCTTCCTGAAGAGACGGGAGCACAGAGTGACTCATGAGAGCGGTAGCAGGAGTACACAGGTGGATTACATCTTGTGTAGACAATGTAACCTGAAGTAACTTGGTGAGTGCAAGCAGGTGGTTGGTGAGTGTTGCCAGACAGCACTGGATGGTGATGTGTAGAATGACTCTGATGGTGAGGAAAATATTGAGGACAAAGGCAGAGTAGAGGACAAAGGGTTAAAAGCTAAAAAGAAAGTTGTGTGGCTTTCAGGGAGGAGTTGATACCGGCTCTGGTTGGTCAGGATGTGCATGCAGATGACTGGACAACTACAGCTAACATTATCAGGGAGACAGGTAGGAGATTTAAAAAATATTTCTTCAGCAAGGAAAGTTGACAAGGAGACTTGGTGGTGGAGTAAGGAAGTAAAGGAGTGTTTTTTTTTTTTTTTTTTTTAAAAAGAGATCAGCTAAGACAAAGTGGGACCCTTTGGAAACAGAAGAGAGTCACCAGAAAAAAAGGGAATGCATCATAAAGTAAAGGTAGAGGTAGCTAAGGCCAAACAAAGGGGATAGAATGACTTGTATGACAGGTTGGACAGTAATGGAGGATGTATACAGGTTGATGAGGAAGAGACAGAGATAGGAAGGATGTTCAGTAGGTTAGGCCAATCAAGGTTTGAGATAAAATCTACTGACAGGTTAAAAAAAAGTGTGATATGAAGATGGAGGGAGTATTTTGAAGGGTTGATGAATGAGAAAAATGAGACTGAGCAAAGATCACAAATGATCATTGTGGACCAGGAAGTAGCTGGAATGAAGTGAGGTAGAGACTGAAAAGGCGTGGAAAGGCAGTTGGGCCTGATGATATACCTTTGGTGGTGTGGAAATGTCTAGGAAAGAGTTTTTGAACAGGCTACTCAATGAGAATGTAGAAAGCAAGATGCTTGAAAAATTGAAAAGTGTGCTGACACCAAACAAAGGAGATAGGAGTGTAGAGTTGTGGCAACTACAGAGGTATAAAGTTGGCGAGTTGGGAAAAAGTAGTAGGAACTAAATTGAAGCCAGAGGTGAACAATTTTGAGCAGCAGAATGGTTTCATGCCAAAAAAAAAATATTAAAGATGCAGAATTTGCTTAGCTTTGAGCCCCTCCTTGTTTCCTGCAGTAATTGACAGGTTGACAAATAAGGTTCTGACTGCACCGGCACCTCAGCAAACCCATATGGGAAACTCTTGAAGATCACAAATGATACCACTGTTATTGGTCTAATCAAGGAAATGATGAGTCTGCATAAAGACAAGAAGTGGATCAGCTGTTCCACTAGCGTGGTCAGAACCACATGGAGCTTAACCTGCTATAAAGACTGGTTAACACAGCAGAATTTTTAGCACGTTTTTGCCCCAATCTTCCCCTTCCGACAGGCGCCGACTATCCACGTGTCTCTTAGAATAATCTTAAGAGAATATCCTGCCATGTGTGGTGTGTTAGGAGAACATCAATAGAACATCAGGATCGCTCCGACCTCAAATCAGGGATATTTAATATGTTGGATTGTCTTGCACCAATATCCTAGTGTGTGGGGTGTCCCTGAGGACAAACAAACACGCAGCATGCCATTGTTCTTCCTCATCATCCATGTTTATTCATTCTGAACTCGTGTTTGATCTTGAGAGGTTTCATAAGATTTCCCGTCTGATATCTGAATGATCCTGAGTGAAATCTGTTTGTGTGTGGTGTGTTGTGCTTGCCGTCAGACCGCACACCAGACACTGTATGAGCAAACCTGTTTTATCTATGCTTTTTTTTATTCATCACATGTGGTGTCTCTCTCAGGCTTTGTTCAGCCGACTATTTTAAAATCCTGACGTGACGCAGTTAATGGTGAAGATGATGGCAGACTTCTAGAGAACACCTCCCTAACTCCCTTCCCTCACAATCCTCAAAAACACTCAGTGGGCCGTGGATCGTTTAAAGTTCCTAGGAACCACCCTTTCTCAGGACCTGGGATGGTCCTCACACAGACACTGTTCAGAAGAAGGCCCACTGAACAGGCAGTGCCCATATCGACACCATGCATATTTGCTCTAATGCAACCTGTATAAACCACTGCATACATACATATTCACAAAAAAAAAAATTCTATTTTGATTTCCCTTTTTATAACATATAATTTAAAATTGTCTTAACTGAGAGACAAGTGGAACTGATATGAAATTCCTTGTTAGTGTGCACAAATTTAAAGTAAATAACGTCGATTCTGTTCCCCTTGTGTAGGAGGAACTTGGATCAGCACCTGCACATTTAAACATGTCAGACAAGGTGATTAACGGATGGATGGATGGATGGATGGATGGATGGATGGATGGATGGATGGATGGATGGATGGATGGATGGATGGATGGATGGAAATAATTTAAGCACATTTAAGCACATTTAAGCACGAGCAGTGTTTGAAGAATAAATTCAAACATGAAATTGCATGTAATGCATTGGTTAGTAAGCGCTGGTGTTGAACATTTCTATCTGATCCAGTCAGGGGAGACCAGGATGACTGCAAGACTCTGAACCTAAAGCTGCTGATTGAAACCCTCCATCCTGTTCTGTGCACGCCCCTGTCTAAAATGGCTTCACATCTACTGAACACGTGTGTTAGCGGTTTCCTCTGCTGTCTTACACCCTCTGTGATGTCTTCAGAGTTCAGACACTCCCAATGATAAATGACACGTGTTGTGTATGTCAGGGAAGCAGAGTTTGAGCAGTTTTCGTCCTTATTTCCACAGGGGATATTGCCGCATTTTTCGGAGAAGAACAGTTCCCGTGCTTCCTCTGACACGTTAATTGATGCTTTTCGTTTTCTTGTTCTCTGCTCTCTCCAGGGAGTTGCTTCTTCTCCGTGATTTGCCGTGGGAGTTTAACAGCAGCTGTGATCAGACACACAACAATCAGGCTCGCAGGGTGTCGGCTGATTTGTCAAGGCCTCGTTTCTTTTTCGTGTTAGAGACTTGAGGAGGTTGAAGGGGCTCAGCTCCAAGATAATCTCTAGGAGCAGGAAGAGGAGGAGACATCCAGGTGAAGAGGTTTTCATACTCTCTCCTTCACTTCAAAACATAACTTGGATCCTTTAAATGTTTTTAATTAATGCATCTGTTCCCTGTTGCCTCAAACAGTGAGTGGTGATTATTTAAATTTTCTTTCTTTTTTTTCTCCTTTGAAAAATGTATTTCCATAGCTTCCTGCACTAAAATGATGATTCTGAACTGCTGTTGTAAACTGATCGAGTAAAAAAAAAAAAAAAGTATTTGGATCTGCCAGTAAACTGAATGTATTTTCATTCTGCCTCTGCTTATGAGAATACAAAACGGAAAGAAAAAAAAATATTTCTGTCCTGAATCATAATTTGGGCTTTTGTAATTCTTCCTTTTCTCCTTTCTTTGAAAAGCTCAGAACAAGCCCTCCATATGGATCGATTGCCCATTTGCTGCAATTTTCTGTGATGTTTCCTGGAAAATAAAAAAAAATGATTTCAGCACTTTTATTTCTGTCGGATCGAAAGTGTCACACAACAGCAATGAGGAAGAGGAGCAGGAATTGGCAGAAATGTTTGTGTATTTGTCAAAATGTTCTTCTATTCATCGGTAGGTGGTTCTCTGTTGAAAGAGATGGTCTTTTATGCCAGTCCCCTATTTCAGAACATACCGGACAATGAAATAATAACCAGCCATATAAGGCATCTGCCTAACTACAATGCATTTCTGTCCAAAACTCTTTATTCAGCCCCCTTTTATTTATTTATTTGCTTTGATCGTGACATTCTCGTATTCATTTAAAGTGCTCATGTTGCTGCGTCCCAGGCTTTTTTGAAGGTTTTTCAGAGATTTGGCTGCTTTTTCACCCAGTTCCAGTCCAATCCTGATAATTTTTCAGATGAATGTTTTCTTAACTCTGATCAATGAATCTTTCTCTCAGAAAAAGGTTCCTAAACGCAACTTATACACTGGAGGGTGTGGACAGAGCAGACAACCTAGCTAAAGAGAAAGTGTCATAAAAACGCAACTTTTTTCCTATTCCTGGAGCGGAATCAAGGGTAATGATTTAATTCATATGTTGGAGGTGTATCCTGCTTTTAAGGTTCTTGCACATTCGGGAATAGGGACGTTGTTGTTTTTTAGCAGGAACAAGTTAAAATATAGAGCAATTCAATTTAAAAAAAACAGTTTGAGACTGCAGAAGATTTGAGTCCGGAAAGACTCACCTTCTAGCAGGACATGAACTCTGTTCAATTTGACATATTTATGTGTAGAATAACCTCGTCCGGTGCTGGGAATCCTCTGGTGGGAATCTGTGACAATAATATAAAATCTGTATCAGATGCCCTCCACCCAATCTGGCTAAGCTTTAGCTCATTTAAATTTCGGTCTGTATATGACAAGGTGGTTCTATGACGTAATGGGTCAGGTCTACTGGTGGTTCCTAGAGTCTCTAAAAGTAGAATGGGAGGCAGATCCTTTAGCTATCAGGCTCCTCTCCTGTGGAACCAACTCCCAGTTTTGGTCCGTTTTAAGACTAGACTTAAAACATTCCTTTTTGACAAAGCTTATAGTTAGAGTGGCTCATGTTACCCTGAGCTATCTCTATAGTTATACTGCTATAGGCTTAGGCTGCTGGAGGACATCAGGGTCTGTTTTTTTCCCTGTGCTGAGTTCTCCCACTGTTCTCCAATTTGCATTGACTGTTGTTATTTAAACTTTTGACTTTTTATTTGTGTTTTTTCTCTTCATAGTAGTTACATCTGGTCTGAAGGTCTGTTAGCTGTGACATCATCCAGGGAAGGCAGATCATTCACCATTACCATATAAAATAGAAAGGATTCCTAGATCAATGTGTGCATCTGTGCTTTTTTGTGTCTCTGCTCTGTCATCTGTTGGTCAAGGCAGATGATCTCTTACACTGCCCGGTTCTGCAGGAGGTTTTCCTCCCTGTTAAAGGGGAGTTTTCCTCTCCACTGTCGCTTCATGCATGCTCGGTATGAGGGATTGCTGCAAAGCCATGGACAATGCAGACGACTGTCCACTGTGGCTCTACGCTCTTTTAGGAGGAGTGAATGCTGCTTGTCAAGACTCAATGCAATTTGCTGGGTTTCCTCAGATAGGAAACTTTTCGACCAATCTGTCTGTATGATTTGATTGACATTGACTTTGTAAAGTGCCTTGAGCTGCCTGTATAAACACACCTTTTCTGAAAGGCACCCGAGGCTGCAGACCGATAAAAAAGATGAAAACAAAGGAATTTTCCAAACAAGTTAGGGACCTGTTGAGAATGAGACCAAAGGCAACCCTGAAGCAGCTGCAGATCTCCACAACTGACCACAATAAGCCATGCACTCCATAGAGATGGGATTTATGGAAGAGTGGCCAAAAAATAAGCAACTAGTTACTGTTAAAAAGCCATGCCAAATGTATGGAGAAAGGTGCTCTGGTCAGATGAGAGTAAAATTAAATTATTTGGCCACAAAAGGAAAACTCTATGTTGGGTTTAAACCCAACACATCCCATCACCCGAAGAACAACTTTCCCACATTGAAACATGGTTATAGCAGCATCAGGTTGTGTGGATATTTTTAGCAGTAGGGACTAAGAAACTGGTCCAAGTCGAGGTAAAGATGGTTGGTGATAAATACAGGTATGTCTTTGAGCAAAACCTTTGTTAGGCTACCTGTGATTTGAAACTGGGATGGAGATTCACCTTCCAGAAGGAAAAGTGGTTTAAGGGAACATTTTTGATTGTATTGGAATGGCCTAGTCAAATTCACGAGCTCAATCCGATCAAGAATCTGTGGTTAGACTTGAAGATTGCTGTTCAAAAATGAAAACCATTCAACATGAAGGAGCCTGAACAATTTTCCCTTGAAAAAATGAATAAAAATCCCTTTGGCAAGATGTGGTGAGCTCGTATAGACTAGTCCGAAGCCACTTGCAGCTGTAATTGCTCCAAAAGGTCGCTCTACAAAATACTGACCTTAGTGAGGGTGAACAGTTATACACCTTTGCTTCACAAAAGAAAAAAAAATTAGATTCTCAAAGTTGTAGGCATGTTCTGTAAATGAAATGGTGCAAAGTATAAAACACTCTATTTTACTTACAGGTTGGGAGGCAGCAAAAAATGAAAATAACCAGGGGGTAGGGTGTGTGTGTGTGAGCGAATACTTTTGCAGTACACCATGTTCTACAGAAGTCATTTTCTAGTTAGAGTTGATGAAATAGTAGATAAAACCTCCAAAGGTCTACCATTATCGCAAGCTTAACTTGCTGGGAAACTGATTTCTGTTTGAAAAATGATAATCAACCGCTTAAATGTGAGATTCTGAGGCAAAAAAACTAATCTTAGTGACTAAGTAAGCAAAAACTTAGAAAGTTTGACGTTCTGTCAAACAGCTGATAAATCACAGAGAAATGCCAGCAGTGTAAACGTGTTTTAGCATTTTATGATAGATGTAATTTTTCCGAACTTTGGCAAAAAAAAAGAAAAAAAAATACATTAAAGTTGTATGTTAGGGCACGGCTGTGGTGTTTTTCTGCACAACAGAGATTTAAATGTGTTGTTATTTTGCTGCCGGCAGCTGCTTCTGTTTTGCACTGCAGTCTGAGAGTCTTTGCTCGGCTCCATACTTTGAATAAATGAAACGGAAGGAAACTCGTCCTGACGGCAAATTTCCGAGCGAGCGGCTGCACAAAGTGCGGCAAGTAATGAGCGTCTGGTTGAGGTGTCAAATCAGAGGATTATCTTGTTTGTGGGCTTTCAGAAGTTAAGTGGAGATCTGAGCCCTCCTTCGGCAGTGCCGTCTGAACCATGACCTTTCACAGATGGAGGAGCCTCAAGTTGGACCCTCCCTCCCCTCTCTTTACTCAGCGAGAATGTGCCTGTCCTGGGAGCTGACATTTCCACCACTCAGCATCAAAAAGAAACAAACCTTTAGTCTCATTCATATGGAAAATTTTATGGCAACCTTCCCGCCCGGCGCAGATCAAGACCACAGCAGCAGATTATCCCTTTGCAATCGAGGCAGCAGGTCGCCAGACTGTGGATCCATCTAATCTGTCAGAGTTAAATGAGATCCATCAGAGATCTGGATAATGGCCCCTGCAGATTGTGTGCAAAAATCTGCATTAATAATTCAACTCTGATCTTTATTATTCATGAGAGTGAGAGTAGAGCGGAGCTGCAGAGATCTGAGGAGGTGATGGAAGAGTCACATTTTTTTTTTTTTTCTGACACTGACCCTAGGACCTGCACGCGGGAGATGACGTGGAGACGGCAACTCGTATTTTAAAACAGACACAACAAGCTGCGGCCGTCTTGAAGTGTTTACTGTGACTCTACAGGCAGGTTGTGCATTTATCAAATGTGTGTAAAGAAAACTCACAGAAGGAAACAGTCATAATATTCTTAGAGAGTAATACGGCAAATTGGCTACTAAGGCGCTAGGGATAAAACGTGCTTTTTAGATGCATCTTGACGTGCAAATTTAAACACCTAAATTAAAAAAAGGAATATTGCAATCAGTACAAAAGTATATATTTTACGGTGTGCATGAAGAGAAAAATACTGTCTCTCCTTGTTTTTAATTGTCATTGTGCAAGAAAGCTCAACAAAATGTAAAACTCTCAATGGCAGTGTAAATAAATAAATAAGCTGGGTTGTTAATGGAAAAATAAATAGATAAATAAGGATCTGGGTTTGGATGAAATTACGTTGTTAAGGGCAACAACAGCTCTTGGGCAGAAACTGTTTTATAGTCTGTTAGTTCTTGACTTTATTGCCCTGAAACGCCTCCCTGAGAGCAGGAGTTTGAAAAGGTGATGGCCGGGCAGGTAGGGGTCCCTGATGATGCTGCGGGGTCTCCGGAGGCAGCGGGTCCTGTAGATCTCCTCCAGAGATGGAAGAGGGCAGCCAATCAGTCTCTGGGCAGTGTTTATGACCCTCCGGAGCTGCTTCCTCTCTGCCACGGTGCAGCTGGAGAACCACAGTAAGATGCCATAGCTCAACACTGAGTCCGCAGAGCGCCGATAGAGGGACACCAAAGGCTCAGTTCTCCGGTTCCTGAGGATCCTCAGGAAGAACAATCTCTGCCATGCCTTCTTCAGGATTGAAGTGGAGTTGGCTTTCTGGGTCAAGTCTTGGCTGATGTAGGTGCCCAGGAACCTGAAATGTGGAACCATTTCCACCCGGTCCCCATTTATAACGATGAGCTGAATTTTACACCTCCCGAAATCGTCAATCAGCTCCTTCGACCTCAAAAGGAGGTTGTCGTTCCAGTTGTTCCACCTCCACGCTGTATGCGATCTCATCTCCTGCACAGTTACAAAGCACCTCAGGAAAAGGAACTGGACCAGGCGCAGGCGTGCTGTGCAAAACTGAACCGAAAAGTTTTGGACAAACGACAAACAGCCACGAAGACAGCCGGTGAAAGCTGCCACTAACAATTCAATTCAATTCAATTCAATTTTATTTATATAGCGCCAAATCATGAAACATGTCATCTCAAGGCACTTTACAAAGTCAAGTTCAATCATATTATACAGATTTGGTCAGATTATACAGATTGGTCAAAAATGTCCTATATAAGGAAACCAGTTGATTGCATCAAAGTCCCGACAAGCAGCATTCACTCCTGGGGAAGCGTAGAGCTACAGGGAGAGTCGTCTGCATTGTCCATGGCTTTGCTGCAATCCTTCATACTGAGCAAGCATGAAGCGACAGTGGGAAGAAAAACCACCCATTAACGGGAAGGAAAAACCTCCGGCAGAACCGGGCTCAGTATGAACGGTCATCTGCCTCGACCGACTGGGGGTTACAGAAGACAGAACAGAGACACAACAAGAGAAACAAAAAAGCACAGAAGCACACATTGATCTAGTAATCTGTTCTACATTAGATGGAAGTAGCGGGTGAGCCGTCTTCTCTGGATGATGTCACAGTTAACAGAACGCCAGACCAGGTGTACCTACTATGAAGAAAAAGAGAGAGAGCAAAAGTTAAAAGCTGAAATTACGACAGTCATTTCAATGTAATACAATGCAAAACTGGAGAACAGTAGACTGAAGAACAGTAGAAATCAGTAGAGTGAGAAAATTAGACCCTGATGTCCTCCAGCAGCCTAGGCCTATCACAGCACAACTATAGAGATAGCTCAGGGTATGAGCCACTCTAACTATAAGCTTTGTCAAAAAGGAAAGTTTTAACATTAGTCTTAAAAATAGATAGGGTGTCTGACTCACGGACCAAAACTGGGAGTTGGTTCCACAGGAGAGGAGCCTGATAGCTAAAGGATCTGCCTCCCATTCTACTTTTAGAGACTCTAGGAACCACCAGCAGACCTGCAGTCTGAGAGCGAAGTGCTCTGTTAGGAACATACGGGGTAATCAGAGCTCTGATATATGATGGAGCTTGATTATTAAGGGCTTTATACGTTAGAAGGAGAATTTTAAATTCTATTCTTGATTTAACAGGAAGCCAATGAAGGGAAGCTAAAACAGGAGAAATATGATCCCTCTTGTTGATTTTCATCAGAACTCTTGCCGCAGCATTTTGAATCAGCTGAAGACTTCGAACTGCATTTTGTGGACTTCCTGATAGTAAAGAATTACAATAGTCCAGCCTTGAAGTAACAAATGCATGGACTAGTTTTTCAGCATCACTCCTGGACAGAATGTTTCTAATTTTGGCGATATTCCGGAGGTGAATAAAGGAAACTCTGGAAACCTGTTTAATATGGGATTTAAATGACATGTCTTGGTCGAAAACAACACCAAGATTTTTAACTTTATTACCAGAGGCCAAGTTAATGCCATCCAGATTAAGGGATTGATTAAGAACTTTATTTTTTGAAGACTCTGGCCCAAAGATTACAACTTCTGTCTTGTCAGAATTTAAATGCAGGAAATTTACAGTCATCCAGCTTTTGATGTCATCAAGACATGACTGCAGTCGAAGTAACTGATTGGATTCATCAGGATTTATGGATAAATATAGCTGAGTGTCATCAGCATAACAGTGGAAATTAATCCCATGCTGTCTGATAATTTTGCCAATCGGAAGCATATATATAGTAAATAGAATTGGTCCAAGGACTGAACCCTGTGGTACTCCACAAGTGACCCTAGAGTTTGAGGAAGATTTATTATTAACATGAACAAACTGGAATCTGTCTGACAGATAAGATTTAAACCAGCCTAATGCTTTTCCCTTAATCCCTACAGTATGCTCAAGTCTTTGCAGGAGAATATTGTGATCAACTGTATCAAATGCAGCACTGAGATCTAACAGGACAAGTATAGACACAAGTCCATTATCTGAGGCCATGAGAATATCATTGGTGACCTTCACCAGAGCTGTTTCAGTGCTATGATGAGCTCTGAAGCCTGACTGAAACTCCTCAAGTAGGTCATTACTTTGTAAATGTTCACATAGTTGATTAGCAACTACTTTCTCAAGAATTTTAGATAAGAAAAGAAGATTAGATATAGGTCTGTAATTTACTAACTCATCTTGATCAAGAGATGGTTTCTTAAGTAAAGGTTTAATAACAGCTACTTTAAAAGCCTGTGGTACATATCCATTTACCAAGGATAGATTAATCATGTCTAAAATAGGACCACTGATCAGAGGGAATACCTCCTTAAACAACTTGGTTGGGATTGGGTCTAACATACAGGTAGAAGGTTTAGATGAAGCTAAAATTTTAGATAGCTCAGAAAGCTCTACTGCTTTTAAACAGTTCAGACACTGCGCAGGTTCTAAGGATTCCTCCAATGCTGCCTCACTTACTGAGGATGAGGTAATCATGTTTGGGAGGATGCCAATTATTTTATTTTTAATGGAATCAATTTTATTTATGAAGAATCCCATAAAATCATTACTGCTAAGAGCTAAGGGAATGGATGGATCAACAGAGCTGTGGCTCTGGGTAAGTTTGGCAACTGTACTGAAGAGAAATCTAGGATTATTCTTATTCTCCTCAATTAATGATGAAAAATATGCTGCTCTAACTCTGCGAAGGGTCTTGTTATACAACAATAGACTGTTCTTCCAGATTAAGTAGGATTCCTCTTGGTGTGTAGAGCGCCATTTTCTCTCCAATTTCCTAACATTGTGCTTCAAGGAACGCAGCTCTGAATTAAACCAAGGAGCCAGCTTCCTGTGAATAATCACCTTCTTTTTCAAGGGAGCTACATTGTCTAATGCAGAACGCAATGACGAAGTCATACCGTTTACAAAGACATCTATTTGTGAATTGGAAGAAACAACATTGCTGCCATCTACAGGGCATTTCTGCAATACGGAGGATATTAAAAAGGGGACAGACTCTTTAAGTTTTGATACAGCATTATCCGATAAAGATCTACTATAATGGAACCCTCTTTTGGGGGTGGAGAACTCAGTTAGATTAAACTCAAATGTTATTAAAAAATGATCAGATAGGACAGGGTTGTGAGGAAATACTGTTAATTCTTCACAATCAATGCCATATGTCAGCACAAGGTCTAAAGTATGGAGCCAAGAGTGCGTCGGTTTATGCACATTTTGAGCAAAACCAATTGAATCTAGGATAGTTTTAAAGGCTACACTAAGGTTATCGCATTCTGTGTCAACATGGATGTTAAAATCACCCACTATAATAGCCTTATCAGTATTTAACACCAAATCAGATAAGAAATCTGACAACTCATCCAAAAACTGAGTGTAAGGGCCTGGTGGACGATACAAAACAACAAACAGAAGAGGTTTTATTGCTTTGCAGTTTGGATGAGGGAAACTGAGGGTTAAATGTTCAAAAGAACTGTAGTTATTAATTGGCCTGGGACTAATTAATAAATCAGACTGAAAGATGGTTGCCACTCCTCCTCCTCTTCCCACAGATCTGGGAATGTGGAAATTTGAATAATCAGAGGACCATCGAGGTAACAAAGTTCATTTCAACTTTTATTGTGAATGAATTTCATCTCTGTTAAGTCCATAAAAATCAGGGCTTTTGCACGAAGTTGACAAGCTGTCCCATTTAAATTGTTTTCTAACACTGATTTGCACACTCTAAAGCAAGACTGAAAACAAAGTCATGAAATCAGTGAAGAGAGCCATGACGAAAGCTCTGACAGTTTTAACAGTTCAACATTTTTGTTTTTCCTTGGGTATTTTACTTCCAGGATGTGAGTGAAGCTGTACAGTGCAGTGGGAAAATATTTGCCCACTTACAGATTTTTCCTACTTTCACTTTTTGGTCACACTTAAATATTTCAGATCACCCATCAAATTTTAATATTAGGACTGCCAGTGGCGCAGGACATTGATAGGAGTTTGTCCTGTAACTTTTGGGTTCCCGGTCCGAACACCCACTCCATCCGCCTCAGTCGTTGTATCTTTGCTGCCGGTGGTCAGAGGGTCATCATGAGGATGTAAATGTGTAAGTGGGTGACTGGTTGTACAGTAAAGTGCTTTGAGGTCCTCAGACCTGATAAAGGACTTTACTTATGCAGTCCATTTATCATCAGAGAAAGAGCATCACAAGAACAACCATGAGGGTGGACCCCTTCTTTACGCAATGCTGCGTTAACTTTGATTAACCACATATTTCGATCTGTTGAATCAAGAAGTATGCTTGAAAAGATCCCGTCTGACAGCATGAAGTTTTCCTGATCTGACCTCCCTGCTGTTTTCATCCTGCCACTCCTCCCATGTTCTGGGATAACTGCACCGTACACGCGAGCCTGCCTCTCCGCGGCTGTGCAGTCAAGCTCGCACCGCACTTCCCTGCTCTTCATAAACTTTTCCCAGACAGCAAGACAGGGCTGGATTATTAAAAGGCTTTAGTTAATAGATGCCCTGCTTTGCTTTTCGTGCCTAAATGCCTGACTTGGCACAACCTAAATCACGTTTCTTGCCTTTCCCTGTCTCTCTTTGCCCTTATCAGACATCCATCAAGCTTCTGATTTCTGGACCACGACCTGCAATGGTGTCATGACTAACAAGCCTTGCCTAGTCCCGTTCTGGCTTCACATGCATGACCCGCGGCTGTTCCCCAGACTTTGATCTAGCCAGCCATCCTCCCTGTCACCTCTGAACTCTCTTTTCGCTGCCAGATCTCCAGCCTGCTCCTGCGGAGGAATCCTGCCAGCGCCACGTTTCTGGTCTCTGTTAGTAAACCTTTTTTTTTTAAATGCAACTCCGTGTCTGGCTTGATTTTCAGGTCTCCTGCTTGTCTGGTTCTTGACATAAGTAGGCTAGAAAACCTAAAAAAAAAAGTGACACATTTTGACTTGATATAAAGAATTTAAGAATAGATAAGAAAACAACCTATCTCTACAAATCTGGAAATAGTTACAAAGTTTCCAGCACTATGTTAATAAAATACCTTTAAAAAAAAGACCACTGTCATCTTGCCTGTGCCCACATCCAACTCTACCACAACAACACAGTAAATAAATTCCCCAAAGGAGTTGAAATGCATCCACAGTATTTTAAAAGACTCATTTTTTCATTGAACTCAACTATTAAACTTGTTTAATTTGTTCTGTGTATTATTGTCTGGTTTGAGAATGATTATTATAATGCACACATGCATCCAAAGTCAAAAATAGGAAGAAAATTGCATTGCAAAGATACAGGAAACACATCTAAGTGAGTTTTAAAAGCCTTATCCATAAGATTTCCAAGCTGATGACGATTTAGTTACTGTAGGATAGACTGGCTATATTGAAAGAGGTAAAAACCCGATGGAGTCATGTGACCTAAGTTCATGTTAGCGTCACCTATCGGGACTGCGAGCCTGAGCAGAGGCTCATTAGGAGGCTGACACGTCCATAACTCTCTGCGGAAAACACAAGAACTAATGAGCTCCCTGAATTGTCCACAAACACTGCAGAAAGTGAGATGTAAGCTGATCTGATGTTCATATAAACTGTCTGACAGTCCGTCCTGTCCAGCAGCGGCGCTGTTGAAGTTAATAATCTCGGATGGCTGCGCGGTTGCTCTGCACACGTTCACTGAAAGCCCCATCAAGCTGATGAAATCATAACAGGGCCTTCTCTGAAGCACGCGGCTTTGAGTTTAAATTCATCTTATTGTCTTTGGCTAAAGTTTTTATCATCTCTCTCATGTTGCCTTTGTGAGGAAAAGACGGAAGAACTCGCGGCCCAATTAAAACTTTCTCGACTATCTGACCACAGGTGAGCGAGTCTGCGAAGGCGGCGGGATTAACACGTGAGCTGTGTTAACTCTGTTTTAATGTCTTCAATTTAATCTGGATGACAGCAGCCCCTCACCTTCATCTGCCTCGTGTTAAGTTTCTCCTTAAAGTCTTGAGAAAGTGAGCCGAGGCAGGCTTACGTCTGTGTTTAAACTTTAAAACCCCGCGACTCTCAGAGAGATGTCAGCAAGTGAACGGAGCTGCCGCTTTGAGGTTGATCGGGCCACATCTGAATTTTATGATTCGACGTAAAAAAAGAAAAAAAGAAAAAGGGAACCTTTTGATGGAAGGTGTTGCGTATAGACGGAGATCGAAGGGAAAGAGTGTGTTTTGGGGAAAACACTTGCTCCTGAAAGGAGCTCTCTGTCACACGTGAACCTTACTTAAGCTGATCGCTTCTTTAAAGGAGCAGCATCAGATAGATCCTCCTCTAACTGGGAATAATTAACACCGGCGCAGATCCTTCTTCCGGGCCGATTCTCTTCCTCGCTCATCTGAGCCAATGGGTTCACCAGACATTTAGTCGCCTTTTATTTTCTTCGTGGTGAATTCGAGGACTTCTTGCAGTCAAAAAGCATCAGTGTACCAAAGTGCAACTGAAACACCTTTGATTTTCTGACACAAAAAAAATGCGTTAGCAGTTCAATTTACTGAACTCGTGCTGATCATGAAAGTGAGATGCACGAAGCCTGCACATTATCTGCACACACGGCATCCTATCTCTTGTCAAAGTTACTTTGATGGTGTGTTCAAGGACATCTGCAGCTGCTGCTTAGATTCCATGTAACAAATGTGTCAGAAAATCAAAACCAGGAGCTGAACAACAAGTACACATTGCGTGAGAGACGTGTCATATTGAAAGGTAGGTCTACTGCAACAACATAACTTTGAAATGTTACCACCGTGTCATACACTTTCTCTCTGGAGACGGCATTTTAACAGATTTCATTGAACTACACATAAAAATAACATGAAGTAATTGTAAGATAATAAACCTAACTTAGATAATTAATGTTTTTTTTTCCAAACAATATTCTCAAACAGCAGTAAAGAGATGGTGATGACAAGCGCATCTAATTTTGAACTTTTCTCCTCCGTCTTTCCCTTGTGAGTTACAAAATGTTTGAATAAACCTTTAGTACATTTTTTCCTTCAAAATGTAAAATTAATATCCCCATGTCATGGAGAAGACATGGCTGTTGTTGCTGTAAGGTTTGATAGATTTTTGTGTAGTTTCTCTTTTAAAGGGAGGATTCACAGGTTTTTAAAGGGTCCTGTGGAGAGGTCATGAGCTGTTAGTAGCTTACCTGCATTAAATTACTTTATTTTGGATGAAAAGAAATAATTTTGAGCTGAGCACTTTTCATTATTGGACCAAGAACAAATCAGATTTTTACCATCCTCATAAACCAAATCTCAAGAAATGAACAGAAGCACCAATTTATGTAAGTGTGACTTGATTTGCCGTTGGTCCATCAGATGATACACTAAGGCAAAGACACAGTGCCTCGCAATGGTATAAATACCTCTTCAACATTTTTATATTTTGTCATTCAACACCCAAAATAAATGAAATACACTGTATTGGGTGGTATTGTGGTAGACTAACACAAAGGAGTGTAGAATTGTGAATTAGGAGTAAAATGATACCCCGGACGGTTTTCATAATTTTTTTTTTTACAAAATAAAATTATGGTAAGTGACAAAGTGACATTTGTATTAAGATACTTTTAATCTAAAACCCCCAAAGAAAATGCAACTGATATATTATACTAAAATATTTAGTATAAGTCAGCCAGCATCACGAGTGCAAATGTCTAATGTCACACAACTGTTAGTGAATTTTAGCAGAAACAAGTCACACTCCAGGCCCAACAGAACTTTTAATTGGGCTTTCTGCTGAATTAACTGCTGCCGCTGTGGAGAAAAGATAAATATTAAAGAACCTGCAGACTAATTAACAGACTCTGTGTTTTCTGTCCATTTTCTCTGATACAGACCTTCCTGGCTGAAAGGTCAGGCCTAACACACGCGGCAGTTAATATATTTCTGACACTGTCTCCTCTCCTTGCCGTTTGTCGTCGTCCCCATCCGGTGGTATGTTTTATTTTAATCATCCTCTCTAAAAAGACCATTAGCAGCTGCTCTTTGTTGGAGCTGAAACGAAGCTGAATGTGTCAGACTGAAAGGAGCATGAATTAAACATCAGTGAGGGATGGAGAGTCATGAACACCGCCCGGTCTAATAAGGCTGAGCATTAAGAGCACAGTATCTCTGTGCTGACGTGCAGACGTCTATCTCATTCCCTGAGGCAGGTGTGAGGGTGAAAACAAGAAAAATTGATAGAGCTGTCGGACTGATCCTGAGTCTGGTTATTCTTTCTTTCCGATGGAAATTAAAGCTTCAAATGGTCAAATGGAGACACGCTGGTGGCTCATCCGGGCTGCCCCAGGTAAAATATTCGTGTTAAATATCACTTTTCGCCCGCTTTCCTCCTTTAAATTATTCTTGATATGCAGCCATGAAGAAAGAGAAAAGCTGCCCTCTTAAAACCTTCATGTTTAACGTATCAGGACAAAATAGAGTTATCTGGTATTTACCCGTTGTAGAAACGTATTCCATTCTCTAACCCCGAGGGAGCTCACACGCATAAAAGGCCTGTCGCTAACGATGAAGCCAAAATGTTAAAACCGATTGTGAGAATTGTGTCGACCCAACCACCAATCTCTCACAGAATCGATTTGTACCCACTCGGCTTTATAAAAGCATTGCCTCAATGCTCACATTTAACCAACTTGGGTCGAGCTTCAGCTGCCGTATAGATGGAATCGTTTGGTATACAGAGGAGTTCATGGTCGACTCGGTGACTTTAATTTTCCCAGGCCTTGTGGATGCAAAACAAGCCCAAATAATCAGCCACCACTTTCCCTGGGCTGCCTCCGCCTCCACTGGTAACTCGTTTTTTTGGACGCACCCTGACGCAACACGTCAGTGCTACGTCAGGGTGCGAGAATAGAAAGAGCAAGGGCTAGAATTAAAGAGGAAAGCTCTGAAAATAGACGCAGCTAAATGTGCAAAAATTGGCAGCTTTTTCTATAAAATGAGCTCGAGGTTTGATACGTCAAATGAGGACGATGAAATGTTGAACCCTGCCTGCAAACCACGGTAAAAGTTAATTATCAAGTCATTGACTTTTGTGATGTTGTGGCGCATAATGTAATGTTATACGGTTTAAATAATAGTATGATACAACACCACATAACTGGGAATTGTTGTCTTGTAGCCCCTGAGTCAGAAACAAGATACAGCACCAAGTGCCAGCCATGAGCTCACAAATCCTGAGTGGGCAGGTAGGATCACTCATTAAAGGTATAGTTGGTAATCCTGTACAGAAACACTTTTTATTATACTGGCTAAAACCATCCTTCCATGCTGAAAGTAGTCAATACAATATGTATTCAGAAAAAGAGGTTCAAAAAAATTGTTCACAGAGGGAGCTGCAGGCCTGTGAAAACTCTGACCAATCACTGCTCTTGGCACCGAAGAGCAGCTATTTGTCATGGTTTTGTTCCTGCTCTCACTCAAATCTGTCCCTCAAGTTCCGGGGGAATCGACTTATCTATTGGTTATCCCACATGCCAATTCTGACGCGCTCAGGCAACGCCAATGTGTGTGCACGTTCCTTTTTAGTTTCCGCTTGCTAGCCGCGCATGCGCACTTCTAGTGGTGATGTATCCTGTTAGCTTAGCGACTAGGTTAGTGGTTAGCTTCGGTGTTAGCCGTTCATTGTAGCTCTCACTGTATACCACACTGCACACAGTAACACCATTGAATTATATTTTTGAATTCATTGATGGTTATTGATGCTCTCAATAGACCAACAGTGGAGAAAATAGCCAAAATAACAATCCTGACAATACTGGCAGTTTTGGGGGTTTCCAAACCCCACTAGTTGGATTTTATCGTCACGATAAATCCAAAGTCTTATCACGATAAGGAATTTTTTAAGATACCAATAAAACTATACCATAAAGGCCCAGGCCTGTTTCAAAATGTGGTGTAGTGCCAGAAGCAGAGCCAGTGGTGATGAGGGGATTGCTCCTGTTAGTATGGAAGAAACAGGTGACCTGTTGTAACAGTGTGTGAACAAACAAACAACAGTTCTAATATTACTGATTTCTATACCTAAACAACATCAGTGGCCCGTTATATATTTTTTCATCATTAAAAAGTAAGACACAAAGCCTACAAGTGAAATGGAATAGGATGAAATATCAAATAAATCAGCATTTTTTTTATGATAATAGGTCGAACTCCAGGGCTGATAATCAGTCCTACTCTGGCCCGGATGCCATGTAACGTGGCTAGACATTGGACTTAACAGTCCAAAATACCTTTTTTTCTGGAAACCTTGAGGCCCATTCAAATACTGTTTTGAAAACGTGGTCATTCTATTGAGTATCTGCCTTTTGTTTTAATGCTGTAGGAAGACCTTGTGCCATAAGAAATGCCTATGCATATAACACTGCAGCATGTACAACTTCTTCACCACATGAACCAGCATGCCGGAAGGTTTTTACATGTCTAAAACCACCGCAGCTCTCTCACATCTTCTGTACTGCCTAGGTGCACCACTGCTACAGAACCCTCGCAGCTGCGACTCAAATGTCACAGCTATGATTCAATAATAACATCACTTAATCACACTACGCTCTGCAGGCACTTCATTCACCTAGGGATATGGGATGGGTCAAACTTAAAGTGCCGCGCACGCAGTCCCTTGCTGTCAGATTAATTTGGCTAATAACCAGCTCAACACCTGGGGGGATTTATTGAGCATTGAAATTTCCTTCCTTGAGGGTCAGCGGGTCCTTCAATATATATATAAAAAAATTAAATAAGCAAAACAAGGTTGAAATGAAATGACAAAGTAATAAACCAGGTCATGACTGATCTCCAGTCTACATGGACTTTTCATCTCTGAAACACATTAAAAGGTACATCGATATTTTAAAGACACATTCTGACTTGATGTTCCAAAAAAAAATGGGGGTATTTAGACACATTTAACTGATATTAACCAGCTTAAATCAGGTTGGCTATTTGTTTTACATTGAAGATCTGTTTTCCTTCAAAGCCAAGAAACCACATTTGTTTTCAGTTGTTTTCTAATTGGTCTGAGATCTTCTTTAACTCTTAGCAAGCTACCTGTAGCTTGTCGGGTTTGAGATGAAGCTGTTAGTTTTTTTGGTTTTTTGGGGGGCTTTTTTGTAGTTCTCCTGTGCTTTGCAGTCCTGGGGTGAATTTTACTGGAACATCCTCTCTCCAGAAGATTGGCGGCAGTCTTAAATATTCTCCGATTTATAATCTCTCTCTAAATTCAATAATGTAAAACCTTATTTGGGAATGACGTTTTAACTTCTTCAATTTTGTTCTACCTTGTTTTCGGACTATAAGGCGCACATAAAATTCTTACATTTTCTCAAAAATTGATGCTGTGCCTTATAATCCGGTGCACTTTATACATGATTACCTTTGTGCTTACTGGCTGATTTTATGTGGTACAATGTGCTCAATAATCTGTTAATATGCGCAAGTACGACTTTGGTAAGCAACAAAGCCGCTCTGCTCAATGGATATTCGGAGCATTACCGTGTCTGTGTCGCTATCTGATTGGACCCCTGAGCTGCCTACAAGACTGCCTGACTGTAATGCCGTAACTAGAAGTGCATTCATGTAAAGCAGCCCGCGCCCTGAATACGTTCTAGTAACAATAAACCAAGTAAGTTAATTCAATATAAAAGTTACGTTTATTTTTGCCGTATGTTAGAAACAGTCCAACTACTCTGCCCTCCCTTTCCAGAGAGAGCAGTGTACTGGGGAGGGGCAGAGTGATATTGTACACTTGGGAAGAATATTTGGTGCGCCTTATAATCCGGTGTGCCTTATGGTCTGAAAAATACAGTAGTGTATTCTCTCTAGTCATGGCTGTTTTCTTCCTCATTTTGCATTGTGTTATCACAGACCCATATGCTCTGCAGCAACAACTTTAAAAAAAAAACACCTTCTTTCATAGAGTTGGTCACATTTGATGATAATCAGGTAATCAATGCATTTGATGAGCACTATTTGGCTGCTTTTTTTTGTTGTTGTTGCTATTTTCAGGTTTCACTTTAATAAATGATGACAATGAAGAATGTGTTTTGTGGTTTTATTTCTTTTTTTTTTCTTTTACAAAATATGTTAGATTTAAATAAATATCGTACCTGGTAAACACCAGACTTTTTTATATATATATCCTGATGAATAAAAACGTGCAACATTTTACTAAATATAAATAGATTTAATGAAAGGAAAAGAACAGCGATGGTTTTTACATGAATGGAAAAATGATGCCAGTGATGCTTTGTCAGAACAGCTTGTTTATTATCAAGATTTATCCAACATCATAAGAGTTTCCCAAAGTTGGCAGCCATCTGGGAAGTCCCTCAAACATTCATCATCAGCAGCTCATTGCCTGGGCTGAGAACAGGCATCACCAATGAGGAGATGGCAAAATGTTCCAAGCTATAAATGCTACCAGATGAGCCTGTGATCTGAGACAGGATGGCTTTTTTTTTTTCTAGTTGTTGTTTTTTTCTTTTTTTTTCTCTCATTTGGCTGAAACTCATGAATGAATAAACATTCCAATTCTACCTTGCTTACATCTGCTTACCATCACAAAACACCATGTACATTTTCTTTGTTCATGATTAGTATTTTTATATGAGTACTTTACTTTTACCTTTTTTCATGTTATTTAGGCTTTTTCGTAACTTTTGCATAGAGAATAGCAAAGATGTTTCCTATCAAAAACTCAGAATCTCCATATAACCAGCTGCCTTAATGTCAAAGGGCTCCAGCACCAATGTTGAAACATCTCAGGTGACATGCCTTGTTTTAATTGTCATGTTCTTTTTTTGTTCCATACAAGAGTTCAATGTCACCTCACTTCATTTTCCTTTCTTATGCTTGGGAGGATGGGGATTGACAGCAGGTTTATTGTATTAAAATTTTAGTATGAAGCGTGGTTTAAAAATACATTTTGATTGACTGATTGATTCTCATGCCAACAGCTCCCCCTCTTTCAGGGTGAAAAGTTATTATCGGAGTTATTGCAACTTCTGGGCTGTTTGGTGCAACAACACCTCAAAATAATCAAACAGACGTGTTTTTTAAGTTTCAAGGGTTTGAACATCATGCCAGACAAAATAAAAACAGCTTCTACTGACTGATCTGCAAGGTTATATAGAAGAAAAAAAACATTACAGAAAAAGGCCTTCAATGTAGGCTGATTTTTTTGTCCTTTTATTTCAATGCTTCTTTTTCAATACAATGCTGAACATGAATGAACAAAGTGAAGTCACGCTATTGTTTAACTTGTCTTCAATGACATCCAAGCAACTAAAATTCACAAAACACATTTAACTTGTTACTTTATCCTTTTAATGCACCAGCAGCCTCAGACATTGCATTGAGTCCTGTTAAATTTGAAGGATCTACATTCCCCCAAAAGGGGGCATGGATGCTGCACAAGGGCTAAGTACCCTTGAATCCATCTATTGTTTTTTCTGCTTCCTTGCTCTGTTGTCTGAATTATTTTTTTCTTTTTTTTTCTTTTTTTTTTACACAAGCTGTTATATTCAGAAATGAACAGCTACATCGGTCATTTGTTTCACTTCTTGTTTTAGAATCGCATCAGCTCTCTGTTTGCTAATCACTTCCAACCAGATGTAAATTTGTACAAGCAGGTTTCCTTTGTTTCTTGTCAGATAGATGTTTTTTGAACAACTCGTTTCCCTTTATGTTAGAGCCTGTTTTCTGACTTATTGCTTCGAAGTTTAGTTTGCTTCTGATTTTTTTGAGCACAGAAAATAAGCATATTTACCTCTTATTGCATTGAAACCTACCTGTGACCCTGGACATGTTTAATCACCTTTTATACTCCCCTCTTAAAAGACTAGAATTAATCTGTTAAAGAAGCTGGAATCTAAATGGAATAAAAGCTAATTATGCCAAATGTGACTTCTCATTTTCCCACCCATTGATTGGATGGTAATTTCTTGAGACTCAATTTTGACTGAAGGAGAGAAATAAAAGAAGTTGAGCACCAAATCCTTCCTGATTGGGACTAAAACGCATTTTTAGGTCAGCTCTTATATCGTTTCTTTGTTAATACATGTATCTTGTAAGTTTTCGGGTCTCTTGAACTTATTCTCATTTTGTCATTTTACAGCTTCAAACGTCAATGTTTTTCATTAGTATTTTACGTGATATTACCCACATATATGCAACGCACAAACTGTGAACACAACCTATTTATGTTTTTTAAATGAAAACACGAAAAGTGTGGCATGCGTTTTTTTTCAGTCCCCCCCGAGCGAATGCTTTGTAATGCCGTCTTTTTGTTGCAAGTCCATTAGAATATGTCTTTACCAGCTTTGCACATCTAGATGCTGAATTTTTTTGCCCATTCTTTGGAAAATAGCTCAAGCTCAGTGAGATTCAATGCAGATTTTGTGTGAGTATGTGTTGTCTTCTTTTTTTGTCACAGCTTCTCAAACGGATTTGGGTCTGAACTTTGACTGGGCCATTATTGTAACATTAATATGTTTATGGTTGTTGTTCTGCTGCAAGACAAACCTCTTTTCCAGTCTTTTACAGACGTTTTCATCTAGGGGTGTTTCATATTTAGCTCCATTCCTGTTCAAATCAACACTAAGCAGCTTTCCCGTCCCAACTCTGCCCTCCCACGATTCTGCCACTTTTATATTTCACAATGAAGATAGTGTGTTCAGGGTGACGCATCATTTAGTTCTACCACACAGCATTTTGCTTGAAGCTCAAAACGTTAAGTTTTGGTCTCATCTGACCAGGGCACCATTTCTACATGTTCACTGTTTCCCCTACATGGCTTATGGCAAACTGTAAACTGTATTTCTCCTGGCTTTCTTTTAACCATGTCTTTCTTATTGCACCTCTTTTATAAGGGCCACACGACTGAATTTTGTCCCGTCATCAGATTATCCCACCCGAGCAATGGATTTCTTCACCACCTCCAGAGCGACCACGGGCCCCTTTAGCTGCTACTCTGATCAATGCTCTCCTTGTCTGGCCTGTCGTTTTAGGTGGATGTCCATGTCTAGGTAGTTTTGCAGTTACAGTGGTTTTGCACCATAACATTTCCATTTTCAGTTGATCGATTGATCATTGCTCCAGGAAAATGTTCAAGGCTTGAAATGCTGTTTTCTAAATCAACCACTGATGTTCGCCGACAAACCTGTGAGGCCTTCACAGAGCAGCTGTACATATGCTGAGATGAAATTGTACACCCATTGACTTGACTACTTAGGAGAAGGTCAACTCAATTTTATTTAGAGGAACCACAAAAAAAAAAATAAAAAAATGGCCAAATACATATACACTCCACACTTTTTAGTTTGGGATTTAAATTGAGAAAAATTTCAAATGTTGCTGTAAATAATAGATACGCATTATCACACACGAGCTTCCATCTAAATGTTCTCAGGAGGTTTCTGCAATTTGTATAATTCTTTCATGCACGGAGGTGCGTAACAGCATTTTAAACAGACACGGTGTTTATTTCGCTCAACAGAAGCAGCAGAAGAATATCACCGCGGAGCAGTTCATTCCTCTTCACCTGCAGCAAGATCTGCAGGTTCACATGTTTTTTTATATCTGTGGGTTTAAATGATGGACAGGAAGCTCCTCTTATATGTGAGTTTCAGTAACTGTGTCGTCATTACTATCATAACCCCTGTAAATATGCATCTTCCACCAGTGTCTCACTCAGACTGCCCAGATGAATTATGGATGCTGTCCCAGCCGCTTTGTCGTTCTCCTCCTCTCTTACCCTACCTTTCTTTTTTTCAAAGAATATAGCTCCCTTTCCCCCAACAGATGAATCGCAGTGCTTCGCTGCCATCAAGTGGCAGCGGGTCGTTTGTCTCTGCGCCTTAATAACAGGTGATGAAGCTCCATATCTGGCCTTCAGGATCAGATTTTTCCATTGTTGTTCAGTTTTGTTGCAAGCATAGGCACGTCGAAAAAATGCTGGGAAGGGGGATTTTAATGTTATATTTAAAACAATGACACAATCAGATTTCCACCATTATTTTCTGCTACCTCTCAGTTTAATTTCAACCGTGGGCTGACTGTTCCGTTTCTTTAATTGTCTGATTGCCGTTGTGGTTCTATCGTGTCTGCAGTGATGGAAGCCGGAGTACTCAGAGAGAACATGCAGACTCCACCCACAAAGACCACACACCCAAATTCAAACCTAGGACTTTTTGCTGCGAGGCAGCAGTGCTACCGGCAGCACTGACATGCAGTCGTAACTCGGCTATCAGCTGAGAAATGTAGAAAAATTCTGCTGCTGGTCACCTGGGGGTGCTGTATAATTTTGCTTAATTTAACGACTTGAATTGCCAATATGAGGACATTTCAGCCATAGAATTCCAGCTTCGCTTGCAGTCATATGTGTTATAAGATTTTGGGAATTTGTTTTGTCGTTGTGGTTTTATTTAAGCAACAGCTGCCAAGCACAAAGCAACAAGTCATGGTTTCTGTATTTATGAGTATCATTATGTTGCTGTAAACAAATCTAGATGCTTCCTTTGTACTGGAATTTCACCAGCACTTGTTACTGCGTGACCCCTTGCGGATGAGGTCTGTATCTATCATATTTGGCAACACTTTGTAAAGTGGTGCAGTAGTTAGCACTGTTGCCTTGCTGCAAGGCGGTTTCCCAGGTTTGAATTCCAGTATGCGGTCCTTCTGGATGGACTTTGCATGTTATCCCTGGGTGCTCCGAGTTCCCCCTACATTGCCTGTAGTGACTCTGTGTGTGTGCGCGTGTGTGCGTGTGTGTGTGTGTGTGTGTGTGTGTGTGTGTGTGTGTGTGTGTGTACGGATGGTTGTTTGTCCTGTGTGTTCCTATGTGATGGGCTGGCAGATCAATCCTGGGTGTACCTTGTTCTTGTCCAGGAAGTCCTGGAGATAGTTATCAGGAAAAAAAGAGGAACAGAACCCTTTTAGTGACTGAATCTGCCATTTTAAATCTCTACATTGTTTGTACATCTTTCATCTACATCTTTATATTGTTGTGTTGTGAAAGTAACCGAGTCTCCCGGGGAAACCCAGCCATCCCTCTCATAAGCAGCATTATCCTGCTCCTCCTACAGCAGGGATCTGCAACCTGCAGCTCCTGAGCTGAAAGTGGCTTCTTTTTTTTTTTTCTTTTTTTTTTGGGGAAATCCAGGAACATAAATGAATAATTTTTGGCTAAAACTGATTAAAAACCAAGTAATGTTTTTTTATATATACACAAAAATGGGGGTTCTAGCATTTGTGTAATTTTTCTTTTAAGAATAATTGCATTGAATTTCCAGAAAGAAGGAAGATAAGACTAATATCTTTAAATCCATTTTTCTTCTCATTAGTTTGCAAACTGTGTTTTTCCCCCCCTTACTTTTCCTCTGCTTGGAAAACAGATGTTTTTCTTTATTTTAAAACCTAAAAAGGAAAATAGAAGACTGTCTTTTTCAAAAAGTCATGCAACATTAGCGGCTCTAGACAGGTTTTATTTAGCATGACAACAAATGGCAAAAACAGCTCTTTGGATTGCAAATGTTGGATTGTAAAAGTGGCAGATCCCAGTCTTAGAGGATCCCAAGGTGCTTGCAGTGTATATTTAATGTGCGGTGCGGAAAGCCTTCACAGGGAGGCATCCTGAGGAGGGGAACTAGCTCAGCTGACCTCTTTTGCTGTGGAGGAGCAGCATCTAATTCGAACCCTCCCTGAATATTAGAGCGCCTCATCTTATTTTTAAGGCAGAGCCCAGCCATCCTACTGCAGAATCTCATTTCAGCTGTTTGCAACCAGGATTTTGTTCTTTCACCCATGATCCATGTCTGATGACAGTAGGTGAGGGTTACCATGTAGATGGGACCCGAAAAGACATGAAAAGCTCCTGCTTACGGCTAAACTCCCTCTGCCCCACGACAGACCGGAGCAACGCGAGTGACGGTAGGATGGATGAGGGTTCTGTCTGCAGAACTGAACAGCGTGTTTTAAATTATGTAAAGGAGAACAGGCCAGGGATACGCTGTGAGATTATTTGGTGGGAGCAGTCAGATTTTTTTTAAAGCTTTTATATAAAAATACATATTTATTTAGCTTATTAGGCAGAATGAGAACAGTACTTGTATTTTATTACAATCAATTTATCCAAAACTATGTTAAGGATACCAAATGATAGTAAAGTGACACATGGTGGGTATTAACTCTCCAATTAACCGAGATAAAGGAGTAAAACGTAATTTATTCGGAGACCTTGATATGTATAGCTTTCTTTAAATATTCTTAGTGGGAATTTGTGAATTTTTACATAGTTCTTCAGATTTCCTGAAGCCTGTAAAAGCCTACTTTTCTCGCGATGGGTTCTAGACCTGCAGGGGGCAGTGTAATGCTGCTTTGTTGGAGGAAAAAAACGTGTGCTCACCTCGGAAGCTTTCTGAGCTATTGTCAGGAATTTGAGCAATTTCTGATTCCAAGTCTTCTCTTTAGCTTCCATCTTCCTTTCCATCATCCGTCTCTGTGGCTGCTGACAGGACATTAGAATATGATTTCAGGCTACTTCATTTGTTTTTATATTTATTTTCCCCTCCTGCGCAGCTGTAAACATAAATCACACCGAGCAAAGCCCAGAACTCATATAAACGTCGGAACAGACAGCGGAGCTCATAAACCTCTAATTTGATCTTTATTCATCTGGGACACGGCATGAATATACGCTCACCTAGTAAATCATCATTTTCTGCTTTCTGTCAACACTGCAGCTCGTTAGGGCTGCGCCACTCCTGATTGGCTGCTTCACCTCCCAACCTCGTTTAGTGTAAAAACTCCAACGTTACAGACGCTCCTGCTGGATAATCATAATTGATGACTCTCTTGGCGCGTTTAAAAAATCATTTACGACTCGATCAATCAAACTTTTTCTTTGAAGGGACAAAAAAGATACTAAATTATCACTTCAGTGCGCATTTCCTGCTGAGCTGTTGCAGCATAAGTGCAGCTTGTTCAGGTTAAAACAATAGTGAATTTAAAGTTGGAAAATTATGCGAGGTGCTGGATCCACTGAGGAAAGCAGAACGGAGTTAGTTGTATGGACATAGAACCGAACCAACATTACCACTTTTGTTAATGTTGGTTCGGTCCTTATCGGAGCATCCTTTGCTATTCAGAGTCTATTTTGCTGAAGAGTAATGATTCCCTTATGGTGTTCCACTTCATTCTTCCGACTGGGAAGTCAGAGTTTCCAGGTTCTGACTGTCACTGGAACGCAGCATTATTTTCCCGTAGCTCTCTGCTCTCATTGGTCTCAGCTGCTCCTCGTTTCCTCCTGATTAGGTTCACCTATCTTCTGCCTCATTTCTCCACCTTGCCTCTGTGAACTTAATTTCCAGTGCCTCGTTCTGCACTTGGGTCCTCCCTTTGTGACATTATGACAAATGGTAGTGGCAGAATCTTGCTGCATGGATGGGCATTTTATTGTGCTGCTATTGTGAAACCTTTTTTTTTATGGCATCTTGATTTAGCATGACAGATTCGACTTAATGCAGCCTGAAAACCCCAAAAACGGATAGTTTTGTTGATTAAAGTAATGTTAGGCAGTTTATGTACAATTTACGCTTCTTTGTGCAGCTAATCGGTGTCCGGAAGAAGCCTACTTGAAGATGAATATTATTTTTTAAGAGCATTATTTGTGTTTCAAGGGCTTTGTCAGCAGTGACATACAGTCACAGCCATCCAGTTGCCTAAAAACGGCAGCAAAAAAGAATTTTGTTATTACTATTTTTATTATTGTAACTTTTTTTTGTTATCACAATACCAAACCATAACAGGATCAAATGTAAAGTCAGTAACGCCTATCCATATAGGGATGCTGTTTTTCAGCAGTGATGTGAAAGCTCATCAGAGTTGTTGAGAGGATGGACCAAATACAGGATTGAGAAAGTATTGAGAAAAAAAAAACTATTGGAGAGAGAGAGAGTCCCTGCAGCCAGTTCCAGGTCTTCCCTGGGGTCTCTTCCCAGTAGGATGTCTGGAAAACCCCCAGGGGGGATCCTGTCAGATGCCCAAACCACCTCAACTGGCTCCTTTCAACGCGGCGAAGCAGCGGCTCTACTTTGAAGTACCCACGGATAACGGAGCTTCTCACCCTATCTCTAAGGCTGAGCTGGCCCCCCTCCAGTGGAAACTCATTTTGGCCGCTTGTATCTGGAATCTTATTCTTTTGGTCATGATCCAGACCTGATGACCATAGGTGGGGGTCGGAGTGTAGACGCCAGACCAGTAAATTGAGACCTTTGCTTTTTGGCTCGAAGAACAAAGCCCCAGTCTGTCTGTCTCTTAAGGTTCGTTCACAACGAATATGAACGAGACGAATGGGGCAAGTGGTTTACATGGTATGTAAACGCACATTCAGGTGCGTATTGACGTTCGATGTGAACGGCACTAAATGGGTGAATAGAGCGAAGCAAACATTCAAATAAAGCAAAGCGAAATTTTGCTTTAACTTTTCTGTCAATTCACATTGTGTTAAGGTTGCTCCTCCTCCATTTATTTAAGCACCAAAATTATAATTTCTTTTATGTGTTACATATTTAGACAGTACCATTAGGCTATATTGCAATGATGGGTTTACTGACCGAAGACGCACCTCCTCATATTGGGCCCTGGAAAGACGGAAGTACTGCTGGAAGCGACCGTCATCCAGACGCAGCTGCAGGTGGTGATGGTATTCGGCGAACTGGATGCGTCTCTGGAGGAACTTGTGCACCGAGGGGCGCCAACGCCGTTGTTCGGTTTTCTACATCACATACAGCACTGGAACTCACTCCATCAAATCCATGTCCACCATGGTGAGTTGAACGGACAGGAGGAACCGGCAAGAGGATAGACGCTCCTCCTATTTGATGACGTGGTGAAGCGAACTGTGGGAAACCTGACGGTGTTGTCAGTGCGGATTGTTTGGGAAAGAGAGGCGAAATTAATGTCTAACGACCATTATGCGATCAAAGCGATTATGCATCGCGTTCGGTGTGAACGTACCATTACTGCTACCATCTCTTGTGAACAAGACACTTAACCTGCTTGAGTTAGAGAATGACCCTCAACCCAGAGGGAACAATCCATCTCAGTTTTATTTTCTTTTTTTTTTTTTGTGAAAGAAAAAAATATATAGCCATGCATCCTTGTCCGTTTAACTGGCAATTAAAATAAATATAGGGGGATGAATACTTAGATCAACTTTTTTGAAGCAAGAAAGATTAAGATAGAACTGGATGCCTTTAGATGTCCAAAGATATAAACATAAAACGGAACATTTTGCTTTGCTAAAAACTGGAATGACCAGCTGAGTTGTTTCTGAGGGGTTCAGGACCAGAAAACCTGATCAACATTAGAATACCTTTTTTAAACACGTTATTTTGTTTAAATCTTTCTTCATCAGTTAACAGTGATCATTTACTTCAGTGTGAGCTTATTGTTTAACTGTTGAACTCACCTTTTTGTTGAAATATGTCCACCAGGTCCACCTTACAACTGGGAACAAAAGAAGCTATATCTTTAGGAAAATGAAGCCAGAGGTAAATTAAGGAAAAGAGAAAGGTACAGATGTATCATTTTCTTCCTCCTGAATGAAATGATATCCCTGCTGTATTAGTTCTTGCCGTTCCACAGTTCGTAGACCTCTTTCCTTTGGTAAATAATGGATTGCAGCAAATTATTTTCCTTTTGGAATTATTAAAGTAGTTATCAATTCAATTTGAAATTCATTAGATTTTGATTTATGGCACCATATTGGCATCGTGTTATTGCAGAGATCAATCAGATTTTGACTCTCAGAACATTTCAGTGCGGATCTGTCGCTGTTCATCTTCCTCTTCTCCGTTTCCCAGAATCCCTGGTGCGACTCCTCTGATTGCATCCATCAAAGTAAAAACATCCAAGCGTTATCTGATAAGAAGAAGCATCTTATAATTACATGACATGATTTCGGCTTGTGTGATCTGAGCATTTCTGCGGATCAGCTGCAAACATCTCATTAAAAATATAAAATAATCACTTATATAATTTCCTTTCTCTGTCTCTGTAGCTCTGGGCTCTCCTACGTTACCAGGTTCCTGAGCTGTTATTCGTGGGGTTTTATTGACATCCTCTGGTTGACTGAAGGAACTACACTTTGAACAGAAAGCTGAGCTGCGGGACAAAACACTCATCCTTAAATCTTAAAAAAAAAAAAAGACTTTATGTTGTGGGACAGCTATTTAATTGCTGCTTTTAGCTATGATGAACAGTTCCAGGGAGTTTTGCATTAATAAGTTGTAGAGAATACATTCATTGGTGTTTAAATAAAGCAACATATTGCAACCAGTTTATATAAACCTTTAAAATTCCTCCAGAAAGTTCTTAACTAGTTGTGAAAAATTAAGGACATTTTATCAACCAGAAAAAGCCCCAAAAGAAAAGAAGATTTTGATGTTGTTAAGATTTGTGGGAGAACTAATTATTCCACTTCACTCTGTCTTTAAAAGCTGCCATGCTGTCTGCTCATAATAATGACTGACAGCGTCGGTGTCTTTGAGCTGATAAATAAATGTTTCTGGCTATTCTCCATGTAAAATACATGAGTTCATAAATCTATTTCACCACCGCAAACATCAATAAATATTCCCCGATATACAATTACGATGTCACAAAATCTCAGTTAACGTCTTGTTTCAAAATAAAGGAACATTTTGGAGGCAGACTTTAAGCTTAAGTTGAAGATTGGATTCCAGTGGTTTTATAATAATACATAATTTTTAAAATTTCTTCATATTATTCACATATTTGCCTATTTTTTTACGTATTGGCTAAAAATCAAATAACATCACAGTGAAACCAAAATCTTTTTGTATTCTAAAACGCTCAATAAAAAAAGTATTTAAATAGGTATTGTAAATTAACCTTTTTGGTGTCTTACACTACTATCACAAACTTGTGGCCATCTTCTGCTCCGATTAAAGGACTTCTTTTTGATGTTATAGTTTATTGAATAGTGTTGAACAATTTACAAAAAGCCATCCAGTTATTAAATTATACTTAAATCTAAACATTCATCCTGTATCATTTGTTTCATTCAATTCATAGCTTCTCTTTATACGGGTCTCAATTTTAGGGTCCACTTGTTTATTATTTAGAAAAAATAAGACTTGTGTTAGTGAAAAGAGATATTTAGTCAGCGGTTTCTAAATTAAATAAAACAAGTTTATGAGCCTATGATCTCTTGAATCTAAAACTCTGTTTTAGACGTAAAATATTTGGAGAGTAACATAAAACCAAAGGATGAAATCTCATCGACAGGAAAATATCTTATTTTTCACTGAAGAAAACACACAGCAGACTGTCTGCTGCAAGAAAAATACAATTCAGCTGGTCTATTATGGATTTATTTTAAAACTGTAAAATACTCTAATATGTGTAATTTCAGAGAAATGTAACACAACTTTATCAAGGACATGATTAGTTGTAATTATGAGAGGGCCACAAAAAAGGAGTAAGACATGTGTGTGTGTGTGTGTGTGTGGGGGGGGGGGGGGGGGTGAAAATGAATGACAGCCTTTGTGAAACTTCATTTATTTATTTTAAAAACAGATAATGAAGGTAAATCAATTAACCAATCAAAAAAAAGATGAAGAAAAAAATGTATATATTAACCTTATGTTTCCTTATTTAATGTATTAATTCTTACTTTATGTGAAATAATTGTGCATTACAATTTAAACTTATTCTTTGAATTCTTTGGTAATACATATTACATAAATATGTTTTATGTGTAAAACTAACCTTTTTCTCCTTTGCAATGTGAAAGGAAGTGAAATGAAATGTACGTATATTAAATAATTTTAGCTAGTGAATTTTAGATGAAGGAAAGTTATTGGCTACATATGATCTGAAATTTATATCTGCACATGTCACATACTGCTGTCAATCATTTTTGTTATATTTTCAGTGTATCAGATTCATATTTCACTACAGACAAAGAAAATAAAGTTCAATTCTTTCAGAAATAAAATGAACCCAAATCAAAATGTGTTTTCAAACGAGACTGAGGGGGTCATTTCCCTGACTTCCTGTTTTCATTAAGTGCACATATTGGCAGTAATGGATTAAACCAACTATCGTGTCTGGTGTATTTTTATATTTAAAGCAACAGCCTTTTTTTAAAACCAGAATGTGACCTGAAAGCGTAAAGAAAAAGCTGTTGATCCTTTTGAGTTTAAGCAAATTATGTAAAAATGTGCAACTGTTCTGAGTTTTGCCAGGCTGTTTCCTGACGGCTACAGAAACGACGCTGCACTTCTGAATAAAAGGTTGGTGCTCAACAAAGTGGCACAGTTTAATTTGAAGTGCAAGGCTGCGATGTGCCCGTTAATGAAAGCTCTCAGCTTTAAGTTCTGTCTACTTTATATTCACAAAGAGAAACGAGCGAGGCAGCTATCGTGGAGACATGCAAATACACTGATCTGTCTAATACGAGCTGCACCCAATCAGACGGACGGAAACTTTGACAAGCAGAACAAATGCCCTGCGAGCATAAACACGTGCAGGTCAGGAGGAAGAAGAATTCAGCTTTCTTGATCCTCTTTGCAACAGACACATTCTGCATGTTCGCTTACTGTTAAATTAGTCATCTGAGATTAGAGACGGCTTAAGGAAGAAAAGTTTCCCCTCAAAAGTTGATAAAGCTTTGCAATCTTATGTTGACTGAACATATGCAAAGACACATATTGAGGAAATTTGTTAAAACCTGGCAAACTTTTCAGCTCGGCTAAAGTTTCTTTTCCGACAGAAAATGAATTTAAATCCATGTAAAATTGTGCAAAACAGGGCGAAAAACCTGCGGCTGTTTAACAAACTACAATATGCGACGACATTGAGGTTAATTTATCAAACAGAAACATGGAACAGAAAATGAGCCCAACAAATACTTACTGACTGCAGGTTGTTTTGCTTTTTTTTGTTCATACTCAGAATAAGAAAAGGGTGGGTCAAGGATGGAAGAACATCTACAGAAAGAAGATGACGTACCAGGTGCTTTATAGCGAGCTCAGAACCCACTTTTCTGGCCAAGTTTGTGAACACAAACATGAAATTTGATCTAAGTAGTCAGAAAAGTGGCTGACTACTTCAACTGTAAGCTGTTCATTGTGATTTCAATCTGAAAAACTCACAAAGAGAGGAAAGGCAATTATAAGAATTTATTGATACAATGATTTAAACTTTGGCGCTCAGACCTCGGCAGGAAGCATAAGCGCTGATTTAAACATTAATGTAGATAAGCAGATGTATGAGAATAGGGATATTTCCCCCCCAGGCCTGAAGCTGGTGGTGGAGTTTAGATAGATGAAGTTGGTTAATCCATAGAGGCTGGTTTGCAAGGTACTTGCTTGAGTTAAATGTCAACTAGGATAAAGAAAGTTTGCATAAACTGTCCATGATGAGCAAGCATTAAGCGACTGTGGAGAGAAAAAAACTCCCCTTTGGGAAGAAACCTCTGGCAGAACCAGGCTCAACATGGCGGTCTTCTGCCGGACCGTTTTAAGAGTAACAGGGAACTCCATGAGAGTCCAGGAGGAACTATACTCTGGAAAGGCGAGGTTGAAGGAGCTTCGAGGAACGTCAGATGGAGCTTGCTACGATGGTGGAGAAGGGGATGAGGTGGGTTGAAATGGTCGTCTGAATCAAAAATCCGACATGGTGACGGTTCTTGCGCTCGCTGAAAAGCAGGCCGAGAGATGATTTGGAGTCGCTTTTAAAGGTGAACGCCGGATGATGATTGGGCTTCGAGGGGGTGTGGCATGAAGCGGATTGGCTGCGTCGGAGGCGGACCGGCCTCCGATTGGATGGAAGTAAGCAAGAGTTTCTTCAGTTGAATTTTCCGCCTTTAGCTTCATTATCAGAGAGCCATCCTTGGGGAAGAAAGTGTTTCTGTGGGAACATTGCTCTATAGCGCTGCGGTAGACTGGCGACCTGTCCAGGGTGTGCCCCGCCTCTCGCCCATTGACAGCTGGAGATGGGCACCAGTACCCCTCGCGACCCCAAAAGGGATAAAACATGTTAGAAGATGGATGGATGGATGCTCTATAGCGCAGACCTGAGGCTCATCTAAAGATTTGCGTCCAGGATGTGTGTGATCTGCAAAGACATTTGTGATCTGTTTCCTGGCCTTAGACCCTATACAAGTCCTGGATGGACCCGATTTATCGCTCAACTTTGACCCTCTCCTGTTTGGTGGCTGAGCCAAACTGCACACAGATGAACTAAAACAGGACAGACTGAATAATGGCTGTTTTGATGAGCCTGAAAACTATTTCATGGCCTCAAACCAAACTCCCAGGCTGCGGGGGATTAAAACGGGGGAACGATTTGAAACAGTTCTTCAACCATCAAACACCTGTCCGTCCTCCAGCTCACTTCTATAAAGAAACCCCATCTTTAACCCCTGCCTGCTGCAGAGCCCTCCTCCACCAATAACACCACCACACTGTTCCTCTCAAGACGACAGGTAAGGAACGAGCTCAGGAAGATGTAGGTGTGGAAGGCTGCAGGTCCAATTGACATCAGCTTCTGGCTCCGAAGGGGTTGTGCATCAACTGGATTGTGTTTCATTATGGGATACATGCGCCCTTTATCTGAAGAAGGTAACACAGCTTTTACCACCTCCTGTGTGGTAAAAGCTCTGGAGAGCCCTCATCCAAAGGACATTAACATCTACACACCAGTGGGCTGTTTATCAACCATTTTCACCACCCCGGTGAGGTCTCTGATGGATCTGTTGCAGTCCGCCTACCATCCTGGCATCAGGGCGGATGAGGCCATTATCTGCCTCCCGCACAGAGCTCTGATTCATCTGGAGAAGCACTGTCAGGATCATGGTCTTTCTCCAGTGCTTATAACATCATCCAGCTTGGACTTCTGAGGGACAAGCCAGAACTGTCATGGCTGAACCACCACCTGTCACAGTGGAAAACTTGTTTTTTCTCACTGCTGCTGGCAGGGCGTGCGGGGCGCTCGAGATTTTACCATTATGTTGAAATTGAGGAAAAGAAACCGTGTTTTACAGCAGGTGAGAACACATGGGTCTGACAGGCTGGTCCTTAGCACAGGGGCCCTACGGGGAAGTGTGCTGGACACGAAAACGGATCAAGGATGGAGTGTCGCTTATGATTCTGGATAAATGTGGATCCAAATGTAAAACATGACACAACACAAGATTAGCAACACTGATTACTGATTTGCCTGAAAAACTGAAGTCACTGGCCGCCATCTTGCTACTCCCTACTCTCACACTGTGAAAACGTTTCACAGGTAATTCTACAATCAATGGATGTACTAACAGTATCAAGTACTAGGAAATTATGTGCTTAAATATTTTACATGTTATTCATATTATATATATATATATATATATATATATATATATATATATATATATATATATATATATATTGATATATTGATATATTAAAGAGTTATTTTTGTTCTTTGACTATGTATTTTGGGAAAAACTGGTTAGTTTTAACTAAAGAGCAACATACATGCTCGTGCCTGTTATGTTGCTCACATAAAACTAAGAACCAATGTGTTATTGTGCTATAACTTGTTTTAACTTGTGGTGGGAACCTATGACAATGTGTTGTGGGAAAGACTGATTCTGTATTCTTATTTTGTTTGATTTGTTGTATGCAATATTATTTTGCTTCGCACACTGCTGAGGTGCTGGGAACGGTTGATGTTTTGGGAAACATGCTTAGGGAGGCAGGGCAGCTGTGGAGGGAGAAATGGCCACTCTCGCTCCACATCTGACTCTTTGTTTACAAGTATATAAAGAGGAGACTGCCCTCAGCCCGGTGAGTCTGCCGTGGGTTCGTGCGTGAATGCAGGCCATATGAACGCTAATCTTAACCTGGACTGAGGGCTCCCAGTTCGTGTCAATGGTAAGAGCTGATTCTGAGAATCTGTTGAGCGTCACGTTTGTTTGAAAGCTTGTTGCTTTATTGCTTGCTACTTTGCGTGTGTGAAGCGCTAGTTGTTTTGATGTGCTGTATTCTGTGGAGAATAACAATAAATGTGTGCCTTATATTCTAACAGAAACAGTGTTTGAGTCCTTATTTGTGTTTGCCGATCTCTCCCGATCCTGAAATAAACATTTTATAAAACATTTATATATCTATATCTATGTATATATATATATATATATATATATATATATATATATATATATATATATATATATATATATATATATATATATATGTGTGTATATGTATATATATTTATATATACATATATATATATATATATATATATATATATATATATATATATATATATATGTGTGTATATGTATATATATTCATACATACATATATATATATATATATATATATATATATATATATATATATATATATGTGTGTGTGTGTGTGTGTATATGTATATATATTCATATATATATATATATATATATATATGTGTGTGTGTGTGTGTGTGTGTGTATAAATATATGTTTTGTATATTATTTTTATATATATAAATAACATGCAAAATATTTCAGCATATGACTTTTTCATTACTTGATAGTTTTAGTACATAACATAAAAGTATATGGCATTTGACATTTTTGAGAAAATCCTCGTTATTATGGCGGCTGGTGGCTTCACAGCGACTCGTTCTAACAGCGGGCTATTAGCACTCCAGTCCAGTGTATAATAGAGATCAGTGATTAGCGACAGATAATAATATGTGATTGTTAATGTCTGTTAAAGAGGCGTGACTATGCCTAAAACACCCATTTTTCTGACGCTTTATTTCGGACCAATCAGATAATGGTGTTTAACACTACGTAAATGACCACGCCCATCGGAGAGACGCCCCCGGTGACGTTCTCAAAGCACTTTCCGCTCTTAGAGGCCGAAGAAGGAAAAAAAAACATGGGTCCAGGGTTCCCGCAGCGGTCTGTGCTGAAGGTTTTTCTCATGATTTTTTGTCCCAGTTTGGTTTCTCCTCTGCACTTTCACATGACAGAAAGAGAACAAAAGTGTTTTATCGAGGAAATCCCAGCAGACACGGTCGTTATCGGTGAGTTTGTTACAAAATGTTCAGAAACGTCTGTGGACTTAAACAAAAATCGGTAAGAACTGAAGCTTAGGGAAGTCAACAAGATATCATATATCCATATTTTTGCCTCCGTGCGCTTGTGTTATCTATACACGTGTAGCGGTTACACTAATATACAGATGAATTTAAACGTTTTATAATGGTCCAAACAAATGTCCAACAACCCGCCCTGGCCTGCTGGCAGGTCTTGGGGCTGGACGTTTTTTGTAATGGGAAAGCAGAACTACAGTAGAAGCCATGTATGTACATCCGTAAATGAATCATCTGCTGCACTCAAAAATCACAGATGACAAAGAGAGAGCTGTTTCTACCACATTTTTTATTTATTTATTTAGGTCCTGACTATTTAAACAAGGGCTAGAACAAAGTTCACTTACGTCCCCATGACCCTCACTGGTCTGCCTGTGGACCACACAATCAAACGAGAGCAGTTCTTCTGGGTGCTAAACTGTATTTGTGAGAACATATCCACCCAGCATCAGATCAACCAGCGTTCATCAGAACAAAATGCTGGATATCCGTTAGGAAAGAGATGATCAATGTGAGTAAAGCAAAACTATACGCCTCTGATGCTCTCGCCCTTCAGGTGGTTATTGGACGCGGCTCTACGATGAACCGAAGGACGAGTATCTGCCTGCCACTCAACACCTCAACATCTCCGTTGCAGCCAGAGCTCCTGACGACCAGGTTTGGGTTTTATAGTCTAAAACAAACATGTTACCACATTTCTTTTCTGACCTGTGCCCGTATTCACCAAGAACCCTAAGACTAAAAGTAGCTCTTAGTCACGTCGTTTTGGGGAAAAAAACTTTGAATTTTCCTGAATTCTAAGATTTCTCTTACAGTTTTACCTCAGTAACATAACATTTATTTACAAAGCATCTTAAGATCACACAGCAGGATTTAAAAAATAGTCTTGCGGATCCTCTCAAGATCAAGCGTGAGTCTATAGAGTAAATAATCATGGACGATGAGGAGGAAGAATAACAGTGGACTGATTTTTTTAACTGAGAAAAAAAAACACAACAAAAGGAAAAGGTCTTGGTTAAAGAAGCGGAGACCATGCGACCGGTGTGTGTGTGTGCCCTTTCTGATTGGCTCCATGTCACATCCAACAGACTCTGCTCGTCTGTCTTCGGGAGACACCGCACACGGTAGGATATCGTGGCATGACAGTCCAACATGTTGAATATCCCTGATTTGTGGTCAGAGCGGTCCCGACGTTCCACCGAGCGGATCCGATTGCTCTTAACACACCACACACGGCAGGATATTGCCTTAAGATTACTTTAATAGACACACTGATAATCTGCGCCGCTTGGAAGGGGGAGATTGGGGCAAAAAAATCAGGCTAAAAATCCTGCCGTGTGAACCAGGCTTTAGGCCTTAAGAGAGATCCTAAAGAGACAAAATGTTAGGAGTGGTGAGTGGTCAGTCTAAGAGTGTCTTAAGTAGGGAAGATGGTGGAAACGAAGAGAGCTGATTGGTTGATCCACCATCTAAGCAATGGTTGAAGTGATCACATTAACTTTTTAAACAATCATTCAACTAATATGTAGATAAACTTTATCATCCCCAAAGAGGGAAATGAATTAGTGTCAGTGGCTACATAATTTTACTGAGCATAAATAATAATAAAAAAAATTTGAATAATTATAAATAAAAAGTGGAGAACATCAAAAAAGTGTATATTAAAGTCGCAAGAAAGTATTTTCTTTTTTGCATGATGATGTCAGTAGCCTTAATGGTCATCTAGAAGTTTGCTTGTGCCTCTCTTGTTCCTGACAGCTACACAGCGCTTCTCACTTTCCAGGCTGGCGCGTGAAAGCACCAAGACGAGCAGAGTAAAAGATGCATTGATCTTGTATTTGCACCATGATCCAGGGGCTAATCTACATTTAAATACTCCTCTATTCTCCTCCCAAACCTATGCGCTGGGCATCGCTGCAGTCCAGTTCTTTTTTTTTTATTGTGGTCGTTTTGCCAAATATAACCCCTTTACAAAAGTAGGCAATCCCAGTAAAACGCTGACAGGCGAGTGCACATTAATATCAAATAGATAAAGAAGTATAATGACTGGCGAGTAAAAATAAATAAGCAAATCAAAATAATAAGGTGCGTTCAAACAATTTGATACTGTGTGACAATCAATGAATTTTGCTAAGTTTCATCGTCACACATTTCTTTATCCAGTATAATCGGTAATTTTCTCTCCTTTGATCACTAGGAGCACATTTGTATTGTCGTTTTTCTTGTACTATCAACCAATCACAGCTCATAAAAGACAGCGTGACACCTATCTATGGGATGAACCACACCTCCACACTAAGATAGGAATTTTTGTCATCTCCTTTCTACGAGCCGCTCTTTCTGAATCGTTAAGACTCATAGGTAGGAATTTTTTGGGCTAAGGTGGAAGCTCTCTGAGAGGACTCTGAGAATCTTTGTGAATACAGGCACTGGTTTCTAGCTCACAGAACTCATGTCAGACTTTTTTTTCCCCCCCTGCAGCTAATTCTGTCTCACACCAAGGGGTCCAAAGGGAAGTTTAACTTCACATCAGTTTCCTCAGGAGAACACAAGATCTGCCTTCAGCCAAACTTATCACAGCCGCTGTCTGCCGGGCTCATAGTGGTGAGAGAAATTCTTACTTCAGTTTGATTTAACCTGTACCTATCCAGGAAATAGAAAATACCTGCCATTGCAATGTAATAACCAATTCAGCTGTTTCTTTTGTTTGTTTGTTTGTTTGTTTTTTTACATATGAATGACTTTTAAAAGGGCAATGAGTTACGTTTAGTTTCCTAAATTACTTCTGGGTTTGGTATTAAAGCACTAATCCTGTGAAATGAAACTGTTACCAGCTTACAATTTGTGGAGGGATTTAAGATGTAGATAAGGAAGGAGATAAAAAGGATTTCTAAATGGCATGTGTGGAGTTTTTGGAGTAACTTTTAGTAGATACTGACAACAGGAGGAAGATATAAGAGCTAAAGTTTAGTCAGTTTTGTTCTGTTTGCTCGTTGCTGTTCAGAGAGAACTCTGTTTAAGTAAAGATGCAGAAGCACATCATCATGTCATCAGCATAGAGATTAAATCAGGCATTTGGTACAAGGAGATGAACCTTGTTCCCATATGAAGTGAAAAGAAATCCAAAGAGCAATCTCTGAGGAAGACCATTGGTTGTACTCCTCGCTGCACTTCGGTTTTTATTTAGTTTTATTTATCAAACGATTCAGTAAAAAAACTGTTTAAACTTGCTGTTAAATGTCGGGCTCATGTGCCAGGTGGTTTACATGGATATCCAATCGGGTCAACGCACCATCAACTATACAGAGGTCCACGAACGAGACCGACTGACGGTGCTGCAGCTGAGAGTCAGACAGCTGGCTGATCAGGTTCAACAGATCCAGAAGGAGCTGATCTACCAGAAGGTCTGTAACGCTGTTGGTGGGAGGGAGGGCCATTTACAAAACATGTATTTAAAAAAATAAAAAATAACAATCCTTTTCTGGGCATTTACAGAGCAGAGAGGAAGACTTCCGCGCCACCAACCGACACATCTACATGTGGATCTATTGGTGGCCAATCCTCCGCTTTGTCTTTGTGGTGGCCTTCTTGATGCCCATCACAGCCGGCTAGTAAGACCCCAGCCAATGTTCAGAGTAAAAAAAAAAAGGCTCCCAAACGTATTTAGATACAAGTTTCCTCCTGGAGGAATTGACTTTGTTTTCTGTCTGAAGAAAGCCTCTGGTAGACCCTGCTGTGTTCAGGGAGACATCAGTAGACTCTGGACCTGCAGAGGAAACGCAACATAGACCAAACTGAAAATGAATAAAGATTTTTTTCCCCCTGAAACCAGCCAAAGACATCCCGTAGTGGTGCTGCAGGACGTGGTTTACCTGGAGAAAGCCGAGATGGAGATGACGCCGAGCAGGAGCTCGAGGCCGTAGAAGCAGAGCAGCACAGCGCTGAGAAGGAACTCCAGCCGCAGGACGAAGGTCTGCAGCAGCAGGTAGTAGACGGCCAGCGCCGCGCAGGGAAACAGGATGAAGAGGGACACGAAGGAAGACAGGGAGCGCTCGCAGAGGTTCCCCTTCCAGGCTGGAGGAAAAGCACCGCAGGCGGTCAGAAAGAAGGGCTAATGTCTGTCACTGTCTGCTGCTCTGACTGAGCCGTCATCAGAAATCTGCTGCAGCAAACCTGCCGACACCGTATAACAATACGCATCCAACTTTACCATACTAAACACACGCAACACCCATTCGATGAAATACCGATAGTGCCAAGTCAAAATCCGTCTGAACTGCTGCCGGTAATTCCAGCGCCTCACTTCTTCTTACCTTCTAACATTTTTAGGACATTGTATGTAAAGACTCTATATACAGATGTCCTGTGAAAAATGTGTTTACCCCTTTATATCCCCTAAATGTTTCTGACCATTGAACTAAATATGCCCCGAATAAACACAAAAATCTGTTTTCAAATGACGATTTTATGAAAACCTACCTGGTCCAATGTACAAAAAAAAATTTGTTCTAAACCGTCTAATTAGCTGGTTGTTCCATTTGTGGCAGCAACGACTGCCATCAGGTGTTTGTGATAACTGGCAATTAGGTTTTTACATCACTATGGGGCAAATTTTTACCCACTTTGCTTTGAAGAATTGCTTTATTTTGGTTATATTGGTTGTGTTTAGTGTGAATAACCGGTTTAGATCATCCTGGAACATTTAAATTGGATTTAAATCTGATTTTGATTAGGCCAATCCAAAACCTGCTCTTGTTTATTGAGACATTCAGACGTGGACTTGTGGGTCATTGTCCTGTTGCAGAACCTAAGTGTGCTTCAACTTAAGCTCACAGACTGATGGCCGAAGCCTTTCAAAAACGTCCACTTCGGTCTCGTCGGTCAGTCCACAAGTCGTGAGAATCATCAACATTTGTTTTGGTAAATCTATGAAATAATTTAAAAAACGCTTTTTGTAGTTACTCAGGTTATCATTAGCTGATATATTTTTTTTAATGTGACAAAAAAGCAAAAGCAGATGAAATCTGTTGGACATTAAAGATGCACCGATCAGGCTTTTTTTTCTGGTTGATACCGATATCCAGATTTCTAAACCATTTATACCGACACTTTTCATTTTAAGTAGAACAGCATCAACAATGGGGTACCGCGCACGTGACGTCACCGTCTCAAGAGCAACGCCCCTTTTGCCGCTTAGGTATGGCATACAGGTAGAGAACGCACGGATAACCCAGCTATTACAAGCGCAACAGAAACAGCTATATGACCGACTTTACAGCCGTTAAACTTTCCCAAGACGATGTCCCAGGCACACGGATTACTGGTCGCACTGTGGAAGAACACACCAACCTTCAGCTCAAACAATGGCTTGAGGTTCGAGGGCTTAAAAAGACTGGAAAACTGGCCGAGTTGATGAACGGTAAGCTTTTTTTTTTCTTCCTGCGCGGCGATCATGGCAGCGTCGGCCGTTTTTTTTTTTTGTTGTTGTTTGCAATCACCGTCCAGGAATGGGTATATGTTTAATGTTTGTCTCATTTGAAATGTTTTTGAGTAAGCTATCCTGGTAGCAGGCTATCATGTTAGCGCCTGCTACCATGATAGCCTATATGCTGTCATGGTAGCAGGCGCTACTTTATTAACATGTCGGCCACCAAAATACTCTTACCTTGACTTGATGTCGCTGGAATTGGGTCAGGATGTTATTCGGTTGTGCCCTTTCCTCCGACAAAATGCTTGCTACATATGTACTTGAATTTGGTAACTTTTTCCGGGTTGAACTGTTGTGTAGGCCGACCGCCCCGGTGTCACACATTTCTCCTTGGCAGTCTTGAAGAAAACATCCTTCATATGCGGCCGATCAGCGTACCTCGAGTCGCTGTTGCACGTCCCATAGCAACAATGTTTAAAAACCATGGTCTTAGATTTGGAAAAAGCAGTCGTTTACCGAGTAAAACCTAGGCTAACGCACGTCTCTTTTACAGCAAAACAACGGCGGCTTTCCGGAGTTTGCCCCACTGCGTACCACGTGATGTGACGTCATCGTGACGTTGTGTTTCTAAAAATAGCTCGCGCGCGGTACCCCATTGGTGATGATGTCCCTAACCTTCATCTAATTATGTATTAAACTCAAATAGTGCTTCAAAGCACATTTTGTTGGCTGATGTATTTTTAGAATAAAGCCAGTGGAAGTTTTTAGTCTTGATGCTTTTAATGAATGGCAAAAACATGTAATACAATTTCTCACCATTTATAAATAATAATAATAGTAATAATAATATTGAATCTTTAAATTTAATCTGCCCATCACCGATTAGAACCAATCAAAGAAAGTTGATCAAATCTGTTCTTTGGCCAATTGATTAATTTAAATTTAACAAGATTATTTAGTAATAGCTCAAATTTGGACTCTGTGATTTGGACATAAAACATGTTTTGAGTCACAACCAAAGCCGACATGATGCACAAAGAAATTTGATCAAACACAGTGTAAGAAACATATTATGGAGGAAAACAAAAACTGCAACACATTCTACCAGATGTGAACTATGTGTAAAGTTCTGATGTTGCAGTGATAAGGCAGAAAAAAATACAGCTTTATTTCCTACCTGAGTTGTAGTTGTATTTTTGTATAATACATATTTAAGACTTGCCAGTTGGCAAACAGATTTCCCTGTTTCTGTATACGAATATGAGAAATGTGACGCTTTAGTTCCTGATGTGCACCATGTCCAAAGTAAATTTATATTTCTGGATAGAAGAGGCATCTATTTATACAGTGAGGCGATTTCTATCATCAGCAAACGACTCCATAGATTCCTGAGGAAAAATCCAGGATGATCCAAATGGTTTAAATGAAACTGCATTCCTACGGAATGTTTTAGCTTAAATAAAATTTCTCACATAACAAAATGCATAAAATTTAGGTGGTTTAGACGTCAAAGACATGGGAGCAATTCCTTTTTCTTGCCAAACATACTGTATCTCTTTACAAACGAGTTTGTGGAGTTTATTTATTTTTGTTCAAGTTTTTATGTTTTGACTATTTGTTTCTCACCGTAAAAAATCCGTAGCGTCTCCAGTGCGAGGAAGAGCAGCAACAGCACCACGTCCAGGACCAGATTATCTAGTGGGTATGGCAGTAAAATCCCTGAAAAAAAAGACGGGTCAGAAGAACAATGCTCATGTTCAAAAGTTCCATGTAAAACCAATAAAACCTAAAAGTTGTTTTGTGTTTTTATTTCTCATAGGCTGTTTTTTCCCCCTCCTTAGTGTTTTACTCCTATTGTTTCCCCCCCCCCCCCCAACACCAATTATGGTCAGTTTCCTAGAAACCCAGACTTAATCACTGTAAATTCTTTAAAATCATGAGTAAGTGTTGAAAAAACATTGTTAATGTGAGAGAAGTATGGGCAGATGTGTGTGGAATCTTTGGACAAAAAAAAAACATTGCTTGGTTAGGCTGAGTGTTGGTTTCAGCTGCAACATCCAGATGGTAGGGTCAGAATTTGGTGACAGGAAAGCAGGGATCCATTCTACCGTGTATTAAATGTTCAGAGTGATGCTGGCTCAACGTTTTGGGGGATATTTACTTTGTAATCTTTTTGCATGAATAAAGCACCATGGTCAACTTGACTCGAGTATAATTTCAGTGTGTGGCTAGTTCAACAGAATGCACTGTTTGAGTGTCACAAAACTCAAATTATCAACATGGGCAAAAAAAAATCTCTGAGGAGGATTTCCTAATCCTTGTGGAATCTATGGCACAAAAAAATTGTGCAACCTTGTATGAGCAAGCAACTTTCTGGAGACATTAAGAGAAGTTCCTCCTTTTTGTTTTCTCCTCGTTTCATGTGCACCAGCAACCTTTTTTTTTTTTTTTTTTTTTGCGTCGTAGAATCCTGCTGTTTACATTGAAACATCTCACCTTTGTAGATGAACATGAGGATTTCTGCTAAGTAGAAGGCGGCGAAGTACCAGGTGTTCAGGTAGAGGAGGACCTGCAGAGGCGTTGAGGAGAGCTGGGAAAATACAGTTAAGGACAACAGCAGCAGCAGACGGAAAGCGCGCTGCTTTGCTTATACACCGTTTTGATGTGAAGGATACGACTGAGCGGACCCCTGCAGCAAAAGAAGAGAGTTGAAAAAATGTGGCTGTTAGATGCACATTCAGGATTATTATTTACCTTCTGGTAAAAACAAGAAAACGCTCTTGTAGTCATTTCTATTTGCCGATGGTTGGGAAAAACTAGGCGAATGTATGCAGCATAGAATTCAAACATATTAATCTGAGTCTAAGTGGGCGGAAATCCCAAAAAGAAGCCTGAAACTCTGAAAACGGATGAAAAAGTTCCAACCATCAAGCCATTGAGAGGAAACGTCTGCCTTTATTTGTTGGTGTCTATCGGCTCTTTGTTTCCACTTCAAGCAACGTCTGCTTGTACAAAACTGTATTCTGAATATCTGAGGCGATGCTGATAAACAGCGGTTTACGTAAAGCTCTAACTACATGAAAACGGCAATAAAGCTTGGAACTCACCGGGCGCCATGATTAAATCCGTCTGGTTGCTATGGAAATAGCGTGGGGTTTGGTCAACTTCTTCTATCCGCAGCACCAAATCCGAAATGTGTGACTGCTGCCATCTGCTGGTGATGGTCCCCAGTCGTTCAGGACAGTTTCATCATATTTTGAAGTTACACAATTTATTCTGCTATTTTTTTTTTGGTTTTATTTTGCTGAATTTTTGGAGTAAAATTTCATTGTGATCTGACAGAAAATATTTGAATGAGAGATGCTCAATCTGATTTACGTACATTGTGGTTTATGTTAACGAAGGTGTCATAGATAATAACATTGATGATTCAATGTATCATCAGTGTAAAAGTTGAGTTAACATTTGATCTACTTTTTGAATCTTATTTTTTGTTTGTTTATTTGATTGTTAAGTTGCTCTCCGACTCTTGAAGGACTGGACGGGTTACTTTTGAGAACATAGCTTCAATTTTAAAGCGAAACATTATCAAATGATCAGTTTTCACATTTTATCATCTCTGGTCTGTGAGGTACTAACAATCACAATGCACAGCATTAGTTTGTCTTGTTTATCGTGTATATGGTATGACAACGTCTTTGATACGGAAGAATATTAGCCTGAAAGACTTCATGCGCGGATATTAAATCCAGTCATAAAAAACTACAACACCTAGCATGCCCCTGCGGTGCGCTGATTGGCTAGGCGCTGTACGAGGGTTTACGTGGCACAGTGCTGTCGCTGATCAGGCTCAGTTCGGTCTGTGGTCTCAGGTATCGCTGCGGGTCAGGATGCAGCTTTCGATTGTGTTTTCAGCTTTGCTCCTGAATATTTTCTACAACTGCGTCTCTTCGTTGTACTTTCACATCGGGGAGACCGAGAAGAAATGCTTCATAGAGGAAATCCCGGACGAGACCATGATTATCGGTGAGCGGGCTAATGCTAACAGCTAGTTAGCTTCACGGCTAACTGAGCTAAAAACCTGTCTGTCATGTCCCCAAAAAGTCAAAAGACGGCGAACGTCTGCTGGATACGCAACGTGTTTTGTACGTGTCTGAAGCTTTTTACAAACCTTACTATGTCAGACTAGTTTGGAGGTTGCTCGATCATTCGTTAAAGTTAAAAACCTCGTTCGTGTTTTTTTTTTTTTCTCTCTCTCCAGGAAGTTTCTTGACAGATTCGCACAAGGGGGGTGTCAACGTGGTTCATTTTTAGGCTGATACAAATGATTTAGTACAGAACTTAAAGGAGAGTAGAAACTATAAGCGTGTCCCTTTTTTTTGTTTCTCAAGTTGAAACTAATCGTCTAAACAAGACGGCAAACTCATTCAATATCATTTTAATAATTTATGTACATTTCTCATTAAAAACGTCAGAAGGTACAGCGTTTGCATTGATCTGAAACTTATAAAGAGACAGAAACCGGTGGTTCTAGGGAGAACAATAACTCCGATCACATCACTTCTGTAATAGTTGGAAATGAATTACGTAAACTGTCTACTTGTAACAATACATTTTATTTCTGATGCATTTTATATCAGATTGCAGATCTCAAAGTGCTATAATCAAGATTGTAAGAAAGTGGAATAAATATAATAAAACCAGAATGGAGTAAGAAAGTCAAACCCGTTGCACCTCATCAGAATAAACAGGAAATGAGATTAATGAAGGCACATCATTTGGCCGGGTGGGTTCATGTGGAGCGGAAACAGAAGTGGGCTGGGAATGTGACTCTGCATATATGTTTTAATTCCCCTCAGAAAACCATGAATCGTGTTATTGCTAAATTAAAGACAAAACTGTGCCTAACACGAGGGCTCACAGCGGCACGCGCCTAAACAGTAGAACATTTGCTGTGGATAGAGGTCTGCCTCCATAGCAGATTGATTTAAAGCTATTATGGACTCTGACTTTTCTTCTTCATGCCCGTTCCTCCAACTGTCTTAACTTCTGTGGCTCATCTAAAAGCAGGTCGGTGGAACCAAATGCTCCAACTCCAAACCCTCCACCGTGGCCTCCAGCCTGCGTCTCTGTTCACGGGGGTCATAAAAAGCAAGAATCAAATGTGGCGCTCCTGTCTCAGACTGGGGATCCTTGTGTTTGAAATGAGAAATCTGTCCCTAAATGTTCCAGAAAGAGCTGCAGCAGATGTCAGCCCAGGCAAACGCTGATTATTACCGGCAGCATTAAAACTCCCCTCCCATTCATCCTCAGATATCCTGACAAAAATAACAAAGGGCTCCACCCGGCCTACCTGTTTATTTTGTCCTTGATTACAGGTGCAAGCCTTGGAATTCCTGCTTAAACTCAGAAAATATGTCCGATTCGTTGACATGAACCCGGATCGTTTAAGCTTATCCACCGCTAGTCAGACCCAGAATCGGTTTTGTTTGTCGTACACATAGGAGGGATTTGACTCTTGATTGTACAATCCTCCTTTATACGACGACACAATAATGCAGTAATAAAAACCAGCAATGTTAAGTAATCCGCCTGAAGGGGAAACCTTCCTTTTGTTACTATTTGTCTGATGGTGGTGGAAGCTGAAAGTGCAGTGGAGGCGTCATGGTGGGGGAGTAAAATGTTATAAACATGTAGAGGCGGGGTCGCTGCCTGTGGAGCTGTGACAGAACCCTGCAGACCTGCGAGGATCGATGAAGGAGCGCTATTTAGAAATAAAAAGGCCCCAGGGAAGTCCCAAGCATTTCAGTTTTCAGTGGGTTTATTTACTTTACATATGATGATGAGTCATGTTAAAATATACCAATAATAATCTCTTAGATGTAGTAAAAAGCTCAATGTTACTGTGTTATTAAGACTTTTATATCCAAGCTGATTAGAGTTTGCTATTTGAAAGCAGGTTATATTCTTAAGGAAATGAGGGTCGACATCTTTCATGTTAGATAGTTGGATGTGATTTGTTTGTTCGTTTATTTTTCAGCTTGCATTGATCACGGAGGTTGACTGTTTGCGTGTCTTTGCAGGTAACTACCGGACTCAGCTGTATGATAAGCAGAAGGAGGAATACCTGCCGGCCACCCAGGGTCTGGGCATGTTTGTCGAAGTCAAAGACCCCGATGACAAGGTACACCCGGAAAATAAGCCCAGCTTAAATAAGACGAGCTGATGAAGGTTACAGTTTAGCCTGCATGCGTGGACGCGCTGCGCTCTTCTCCTCGTTCAGCTGTAGATGTGATAACGTTGTGACATCGTGTCCGTGGCTCGGGCCGCTTTGACCTCCCCTTTTCTCTGCTGCAGGTGATTCTGTCGCGGCAGTACGGCTCAGAGGGACGCTTCACCTTCACGTCGCACACACCCGGAGAGCATCAGATCTGCCTCCACTCCAACTCCTCCAAGTTCTCCCTGTTCGCCGGAGGCATGCTGGTGAGGAGGCCACCCGCTCCGGCCAAAACTTCTGTTAAACATTTAGAGATTTGGGTTCTGTCCTGCTTTTCCCGTCTGGCAGGAAAAAAAAATGTGTCTTTTGTTTTTGCTGTCCTGAAAAAACTTCAGGGAAATTAGCATGCGTTTTTACTTTGAAGACATCTAAATGCAACATGCAGGGGTTCTGTGAGCGGGAACTGCCCTGGTATATCCTGCTCAGCGCTGCGTCTTGTTTCTCTGTCTGCAGCGCGTTCATCTGGACATCCAGGTGGGCGAACACGCCAACAACTACGCCGAGATCGCCGCCAAGGACAAGCTGACGGAGCTGCAGCTGAGAGTGCGACAGCTGGTGGAGCAGGTGGACCAGATCCAGAAGGAGCAGAACTACCAAAGGGTCAGTCCAAATCTGCGATCTTTTGTGCTGTGGTTCCTTCACGGTTTGTGTCAGAGAAGGAGTCTTTATTGACCTAAGACGTTCAACACTGAGCGAAGCAGCTATTTGTCTTTCAGCTCATAAGAACGAAGCCAAAAACACATCAGAGGCGCTGCACGCCACCGGATTTTTAAGACAGAAATGCTGTCATGATTGTCAGTCATTGACACTCCGTCCCCCACAGGTTGCAGAAGCCAAGGAAGGTTTTTACTGTTTGGGAAGCTTTATCCAAACAGAAAGTTAAGTGGAAGGAAAAAGTGTGGTAAATCATCCAGGCCCTGGGGTACAGCTGTTGAATGCTTCGTGTTAAGCCACTCCTGAACCAGAGACGGTGTCAGTCTTACTTGGGATTAGAAGAGGAAGGAGCAGACTGCTAGCCTCGTGAGACCATCCTGATCTCGCGAGCTTTCAAGGTTTCACTCGCAGATCAGTCTGGCTACTCTCCGTTAAAGAAAATTTGGAGCCGTTCACCAAACGAACGTCCAATCAGCGTTGGCTTTGAGGCGGGTTGAGGTGTGACGCAACGAGAAGCGCGACAGTTCAGTCTAAAGAACATGGCGGCTTCAGCCGATGAAACTAGCGTTAGCGTGGCTATCGAGCAAGTTTTATCGGAATTACAGAGTATTTCTTTGCTGAGCTAACGAGCCTTTACCTGCAGCAGCAAGAGTAGCTTGGCTTGTGGTTGTGTTTTCGTCGTTGCTCGTAACAGAGCGACGAGGAATCTGATTGGTTTATTTGGCCCGTCTATCACCAACATAGGCCAATCAGCTAACCAGTATTTTCGCCCCTTCCCAAAATTACTTCAACGGAAGGTTTCCAGATGGATATGCAGAGCAAATCTATCTGGTGGAGTCAGGTAAGCAGACTGCTAGTCAGTGGTCCAAAGTCTTCTTTTCAGATTAAAGTAAAAATGTGTGTTTAATTTAGAAGTCAGGGTCCCGGAGTCTGAGTCAGGCAAGCAAACTCTCCTCGCCCAAACCGTCATATAGAAACTATGCAGTTTAGAGGAGGTGAGACTCCAGAGCCAAAAATACAGCAGAATGGATGAAGACTGCAACCTGGGATTACTTAACAGCAGGACCACCATACCGTGCTGCCATGGTCCATGCAAAAGGAGTCCCAACTAAGTAATCAATGCATACCTGGTATTATAGTTTTGCATATGTATGCATGATATTCACGCTGGCAAATGAGAGCTGCTAAACTGTTTTTCATTGTGTGAAACGGTGCATATAACTTCTATTCTGCTCTACATGTACATCATTTCTGTAGCCTGACGTGTCTGTTTGTAGTTTTTCCATTTTTCTGAGAAACCTTTTCAATGGAATTTCCTCTATTCAACCACAACTACCTTCCTTAGAGGATTTGCCATTAAACGACGGCTGAGAGAATCCGTGTTAATGAGTCTGAAGCGTTAGCGTGACGCCCCCTACCCTCTCTGTGTGTCCCCCCAGTACCGAGAGGAGCGTTTCCGGCAGACCAGCGAGAGCACCAACCAGCGCGTCCTCTGGTGGTCCATCGTGCAGACCCTCATCCTGGTGGCCATCGGTATCTGGCAGATGAGGCACCTCAAGAGCTTCTTCGAGGCCAAGAAGCTGGTGTAACTGTTTTTTTTTGAAGGAGCGTGTGTATGAAAATATGTGCGTCTGGGATCTACTGATGGATGCAGTAAAAGAAAAAGAAAAAAAGCAGCTGCTGTCGGGGTAAAAATCGAGCTGCACCAAGATTAGACTTGAAAACATGTTTTTTTTATTTTTTTTTTGTTCTTTTTTTCGGTTATTGTTTTTGGTTTGATGAGCCGCTCCCGTCTACAACAAACATCCAGGACCACGTCTCCCCAACAGCTGGAAGTTTGATCTTTCAGTGGCGTGTAAGACTGATGTTTGCACCCATGCAGTAATTTATCTCATCCTGTCTCCTTTTCCTTCGTCACTTCGTGTTACTGGCCGCCCGCGACGTTGATAAACTAACGTCAGGTTTACACGTCTTGTTGTTTTCCAATTCCTCTATAAATGTCATTTTTGTCCCATACTTCCTCATGAGGTTTAGTTGTATGTGATTAAATCAAACTAGGAGTTCCTGATCGACATGTTTGGCAGCAAATCTACCATAAAACTTGATTAAATTTCAAACACTTGTCAGACAGCTTGTATGGATTAGAATTTAAATATTTTCTTTGTCAAAGCACCGAATTTTGGAAAAATTTCTGGCATTCATTATGAAGAGTCTTCTTTTTAGATTTCACCCTTTTTAACAACGTGCCATCCCCCTTTGTTTTAAACGTCAACGTTGTTTTTGAATTTCAAGAGGAACGACTGCCATGTGATGAGGGCTGAGCTGGTGACGGCAGGGGTCGTTTTGCCTCTTTATTACAAACTAGTACATATGACAAACAAGTGGGTGGTCTTTTTTTCTTTTTTTTTAATGTTTCTGATGGTAGGTGGTGTAGTTATCTTCTGAATGCACTGTTTTTCATGAAACTGCCTCACTTTGCAATGAAATATAAATTCCAGACGTTTAATCATTTTACGCCAACCTGTGTGTTCAGACTGCAGAACGGCGATGGGGAAGCTAAATCTGAGTGAATCGCTGTTTAGCTGCAGAACAGGGAAAAAAACATCATAAAGTTGTGTTTTTCTTCTCAAACACCTACATTACATATTAGCTTTTATTTATACAAGCACCCCCACAGAAGCCAACTTTTGTGTGTTTGCTTAATTTCTACAGTTTTTCTTTCTCGGAAAAGATTTGATTGTATTTTCTGGTGGGGTTTTCTTTCTTTCCTGGGGGTTTCCGTTGGTTTTTATTTTTTGCTAGATGTGGCGCTATTCTTTTTCAGTGCATTAGAGGTCGGCACTCTGAATAAACAGTTCTTTTTTTTTTTTTGTCTCCTTTTGGTTTGAAGGATGTTCTGGCTCGCTGATACTTTCTCATTTTCTTGTAAAATATCCCATCAACAGCTCAAGTCACTGTTTAGAGTTTTTATATTCTGTATCTATAATGTATTTTGAGGGAGAAAGTTTTTTGAAGCAGATTAAAAAAGAAATGTGACTGCAAAAAATGAATAAACCAACAACAACAACAGATTGTCTTTTGGTCTTAACACCCCTGGGAGATTATTTGCAACTTTAAAAAAACGGTTGATTTCCCTGGTTTCCACAGAAGGTGATGTCCCAGCACACTTACCCCTGGGTCAGGCTGTGAGGTATCAAGAGAAATGGAGGAAAAAAAATTCAACATGTCCATCCCAGACTGTACATGCCTCGGTTTGCTAAATGAATAAAGCTTTTTAAAGGACGGTCAGAAATGGGCTGAAAGAGACGACCTCCTCAGCACAGCTCGGCTTTGCAAAGTTGCATTTAAATAAACGTATTGGGACATTATTCTTAAGACGTACGAAACCCTTACAGAAACATTTTTGGTCAAATTATGCTGCACCATGTTTAGTGAAAACCAAACACTTTGTAGCAACTGTAAAGCATGGTGGCAGAAGCCTAATGATCTGGCCTTGGTTCACAGCCCAAGCATTGGGGAACCTTGTAAATCTGGTTAACTATTAAAAACCTCTTTGTAGCAAATTGTTTTAGCTCAAAGTGGACAAGAAAAGAGCAGAGAATATAAAACAGAACGCTGAAAAATAAAAGGATGAAGGTCAAAGTCTCTGGACATTGACCTTCATCCTTTTATTTTATTTTATTATTGAGATCTACCTCAACCAAATCAGAACCTTTGAGTAGAACAAGCAAATACCCTAACAGTTAATTTTATTTGATCGTTTTCTCTCATCTGTGGAGATTGCAATCTCGGGGAAAAAAAGTAAATATACAATCCTGTTTAACAAAAACAGATTAAAAAAATCACTACTTTATAAGGCATTCGCTCCATTTTACCACGTTTGTACCCTAAAGAATCTAACGGAAAGATTTGCTCATTACAGATAGTTTCAATTCGCGGTTTAATTTTTTTTATTAGTAGTAGGTAGGATATATTATTACTATGATCACAAAACATGATTTATTTAAGCTATACCTTGTATGCAGCTGATTCTTTTCACTTGGGGTTATTTTGAAAAATAAATTAAATTGAATTTGCTGTATGACAATGATAATCTTATGAAGTAAATTTAATAAAGAAAAGCTTTGTTTCAATCAAGCCATTGTATTTCAACACTACATTTTTTAATTATTTGCTTTTACATCATTATTTTTTTATTCAGCATTCATTGTATTTTCTTAGCTCTGTTTCTATAAGACACAGCCCTCCTCATTTGCATAATGAGGCAGAAATGCATACAGAAATGTAAAAAGGACAGGCAGAAATGTAAAAACGACAGGCAGAAATAAATAGCATCACAGAAATATATAGGGTAAAAAAATACAAAGGAAGAATAAAACAGACAAAAATATTATAACATGTACATAAATAAATACTTAAAAAAATAAGTAATTAATAAATAAAGTTGAACATTATAACGGACAATAAATAAATAAGGTAATTATTACAAAGGCGAATAAATAAAGAAGCTAATTAAAAGAGATATATACATTAATGTCTCACTGTATAATTTAATTTTTACCTACATTTATTAATTTGGTGGCAATTAATTGTATGCTTTTTTATTTATTGAGCATTTATTTATTTCTGTATTTATTTTTAAATATGGAAGAATTGGTCCTCCATATGTTTCTCATCTGTCCATGCTAAATGAAAATGGACCTCCGTAAACTACGGAACGTCGGAAACGTTTACGACGTCGTTCCTTGTTGCTTTCGGACTTATTTCCAGGACGGACAGCAAATCAAACGGTCCCTGTGATTTCAGCCGTATTTTAATCGACCTAAATAAGTCACCCGCTGGCCATTCTTCGGTAAAATGTGACCTTTTAGATCGCTAGACCGGCGCGGGGTCCTGGATGGGGACATTCTAGCGGGACATCCGTCCAAGAGGAAACCCCCCGGAGTCCTGCTCGGCGTGAGCCGCTTCATGCTACGTGTCCAGCGGATGCGGCAGCGCGTTAGCTCCTCCTGCTAGCGGCTCCTGCGCGGAGCGGATCCCAGCAATGAACCGGCAGGACAGAGCTCCCTCTCAGAGGTCCGGGATGGGGGATCTACTCCTGGAGGAATGAAGACTTCCTCTGGGCCGACTTTAACTGGGAACCAGACTGGAAGCAAAGGGCTGAAGACAGGCTAAACCATGATGTATTCATCCAGAAGAAAGCCGGTGCTCTACTTTAAAGAGGAAAGAAGGTAAGGAGGAGAAAGGTAGCAACACAGTTACCCTCTCATAAAAACACGGCGTGTAAAAACACTTAAAAAAAAAAAAAAAATAGTCCAGACGGAGGCCGGGAAGGTTTCCGCATTTAAAAGCGTCCTCATCCTTTTATGAATGAACTCCTGAATAAAAAAACAGCGAAGTGGAGTTTAAACTTCTTTTTAACCTAGAAATCTGACTTAATTAGTTTATACTTTCAAAAAAATAATAGAGTTTTAGGTAGGAAGAAATTATTATATAATAAGCTCCGGTTTCTACAACAAAGCCGGTTAATGCTAAATAAAAGCATCTTCTCCATTTTGTGACGGTTGGTTGGTTACAGTGTTATCTTTCCCTCAGGAAGAAGTGTTGCTTTGAAAATGTATTTAAACTGCATTGATTGGATGTTGGTTGTGCACCAGGGTTCCTGTAAATGTCCTGGAACCTTTTTTTTTTTTTTTTTAATGTGTGAATTTCAGATGTATGCCTTAAACAAGTCTTAAATACAGCCACACTTCCCACACTGAGTCTTCAATGACATTTTCGTTACGTCCTAACTTTTTGTGTTGGCTTCTTGCCAACTCTTTTTCATAAATCTTTTTTTTTTTTTTTTCTTAAATCAGCTAGTAACATTCATTTATGGGTTTCTAGCTTAGAAACGTTGGTGTTCTTGCAGTTTACAGACCTACAAGACCAGCAATACAGAGGAGCAGGCAGCTCCTTATATATCGTTGAACATTGAGCTTTCCTTACAAGTCTGCAAAAAATAACATAAATTTGCACCTCAAAGCGACTTATTGTATATTTTGGAGTCTTAAATTGACACCATGGGCTGAAGATGTCACCACAAAGTGTTAAGGTTATTAAGGTTGACTTCCTGAATGCTGCAGAATCCCTGATATCGGGGTGTGCAGTTTTAATAGGCGAAGAACCGCTCCGAATATGATATTTATTGGCCGTTGTATTAAAAAAAAGTGTGATAAATTTCTGCTCCATATTTAGGATGGCGTCGCTAATAGTGGGGGCTCGTCACTTAATCAGATGACGGCGTGTCCAGAATGAGAAAGGTTACCACTAGAGATGCACCGATATGACAATTTGGGCCGATATCGATGTCCGATATTAATAATGCTGTTTTGTCCGATAACCGATATTTACAGATATGTGTCTGTGTGTGTGTGTGTGTGTGTGCACACGCATTTGTCTTTGTGATGGTTACATTTTCAGAGTGCTCTTAACTGAATTTTTTGAATGTGGGTTATAATCTAGACTTTCACACTGTTTTTTTTTTTTCTTTTTTTTATCTCTGCTTTATTTAAAAACCTCACAATCCTGGCTGCGACAGGTCACTGTCACTTTAACACGACCACATGACCAAGCCCCTCACCTCCCTCTCTTTAAACACAGGCATAAAGGGCAACTAGCTGCAAATAAAGATTAGTTGTTAATATGAGCCCATTTTTACTTATCGGACCGATACCGATATGTGAAAAAATGACTAACATTGGCCGATACCGACGTTAATGCCGACATATTGTGCATCCCCAGTTACCACGAGTCTTTGTTACACATAAAAAGCTTTATTTCACCAGGCCAAAACATTAGGAACAATTTCTTGGGTCATTGCAATGATAGATAATAAAGAGGACCGGTTGGATGAATCCTGACTGATGCCATGGTTGCCACATTCAGTAGTGATATTGCAGGTGTGTGATTTCCTAACTTTTTTGAGGCCCTGTTCACAAAAACCAAAGCGGCCGAGTCCCAACTGGCAGTTTTTCTTGCAAAACCCGACAAACGCCTTTAGCTCGCATTCAGCCACCCTCCAAACCAGACCTAAACGTCCGAAAACATGTGAATAGTACCTGGTGGGGGTGGGTGGGGGCTTTCTAGGGGGTTAGAAGAGCTTCACTCATCCATGTTCTCTGTTGGTGTTTAAGAGGCGACATCCCTAAAGTGCCCAAGCAGGAGGAGAGGTGAGTTCACCGTCTTTAAGAAGTGGTTTCCAAACTGTGTCCCACAGAAGTCCAAGAAGCAGCTGAAGCAAATCTGTCAGGAACAGCTAACCAAACTTTAGGTGCCTGGCTGAAAGTTCCCTTTAAAAGTTTGTGGCTCTGTGGAAAAAAAAAAAAAGATGTTTCCTTTTGGGCCGGATCCAAGCTAAAAACTACAGAATCCAGTTTGGGTTTAGCAGGTAAATGCGTTCAGGTCTGTTTGGACTGAAATGTTCCTCAAAGAAGTAGATCTGCTCATTTAACGACGTTAACCCGATCCCAGAACACGTCTTTCTCCGAACGACCCGGCTCTCCGCTTTCATGCGGTGCCAAGCTGCAGCGAATGTTTGTTGGGTCTGTTTGGAGGAGAACAGAATAAATTTACCTCACTTCTTTAAGTCCAAGGGGCGCTACAGCAGCAGAATGTTTTACATGTTAAAGGGAAAGGTTTTCTCTACTCCCTGATTCATGTCGCTTCCTTCTAATTGGCCTCAAAAAGGAATAAAATTAAGGTAGAAAAACAAGACAAATTCAGAAATTTTCTCACTAATGATCTGCTTTTTTCCAGTTATCTCAATGTCTCATTCGAGCTCTGGCCGTGTGTTGAAATGCTGCTGCGGACGAGTTTAGATATCGAGAACTGGAGGAAATTACACAATTTAGAAAATTCAAATTAGATCTTGCCTCAGAACTAAATGTGTTGCAGAAACTAACTAAACGGATCTTTCCTGGTTCATCTACATTTATTTTAACTCTAAAACCTGGGAGGCGCAGTTTGGGAGCCACTGGTTGATGTTTTGTTTATTCTTTTACTCACACCTTTGCCTTTAATTGTTTAGGAACTAAACCCCACCAGAATAATAATAATAATACCTCCACATTGGCACACAGACAGCATGCGAGTGGGCTGAAAAGAGTCAGGGTGATTTTATTTATTTGTTTGGTTTGGATTTGCTGCTTGCTGTTCTGACCTGGAAGTTGTTGTGCGATCGTTGTGTTCAGCTGCATTTGCTGGACTTTGGGACATAATTTAAGCTTTAAGTTTTTCCAACTTTCAACATTTTTCTTCACTTTAAAAAAACAGAATATTTCCGTCTTTTTTTTTTTTTTTTTTTTTTTTTTTTACTCTCATTATGCGAGAATGAAACTGGTTTTAAAGTCCATTCAGTCGTTTGCAGCTCAAAATGTCATTCTTTCCATTGTGCACTAAATGCAGACTTGGTTCCAGCTTTTAGTGAACCGTTGGTGGTTTTGATCTTTCAGTGATAGTCAGCTACATGTGTTAAAAAAAAAAAAAGAATCGTCAAACCCAGCGGAAGCGTTGACGGCCTCTTGTCCTGCGTTTCCAGGTTGCTGTCTGGGAAGTGCACCGTTTACAAGCTGTTCGGCCTCTGCATGGTGCTGGTGCTCGTCTCCCTGCTGTGGCTGCAGCTCAGCTGCTCGGGGGACATGTCCTCCTCCGTGACGCAGCAACACCGGCGCGACCCCCAGCTTCCGCCTCCGCCGCCGCCCTGCCCCGCAGACAGCCAGGCATCCGTGGCGGACGACCCCACCTGGGGTCCTCACAAGCTGGCCCTCCTGGTCCCCTTCAGAGAACGCTTCGAAGAGCTGCTCGTCTTCGTTCCCTTCATGCACAAGTTCCTCAACAAAAAGAAGATCCGCCATAAGATCCTGATCATCAACCAGATGGACCACTACAGGTGAGAGCTCAGCCGGCCATCACAGGACGAAAGCCAACCATCTTCCATCGATGAACTCTTTTGGTTAAAAGTGAACTTTTATTTGCTCGTTTTAAGGTCTAAGCTGTCCTAATCTGTAGGAGTCTGTGAGATTTAGTCCTTCTTTAAATTCAAAATAGAATAAAAATTAAAACCGCAAGCGGTGATGCTCGGCCCTCGCAGCAAAGCGCCGCTCTGGCCTATTGGCCACCGCTGGGATTTTGCGCAGATGACCGTTCATATTGAGCCCGGTTCTGCTGGAGGTTTTTCCTTCCCGTTAATGGGGAGTTTTTTTTCCTGCTGTCGCTTCATGCTTGCTCAGTAGGTAGGATTGCTGCAAAGCCATGGACAATGCAGACGACTCTCCCTGTGGCTCTACGCTTCTTCAAGAGAGAATGCTACTTGTCAAGACTTTGATGCAATGAACTGGTTCCCTTATATAGGAATTCTTTTGACCAATGTGTATAATCTGACTCAATCTGTATAATCTGATTGATTTTGACTTTGTAAAGTGCCTTGATATGACATATTTCATGAATTGGCGCTATATAAATAACATTGAATTGAATCATCTCTTTAGACCAAGTAAACTATCACATTTTATGAGACAGTTATCTCATTTTAAAGATATAATCATCTAACAGTATTACTCTTAGCAAGTTAAAGCTCCATAATAATTTTAGACCAGGTTTTAGTTCCACTCTTTTATTATGCACATCTAGGCTACCTATAAATATAAAGTATGGCATGCCAAAAAACATTTTCAACAAAAGGCAATTTTAGTAATGGCCTTGCGATTTTATATCTAAGCATTAAAAATGATAATATTTCACCAATTTTCACAGCAAGATGGAAATAACAACTATCCAACATTTTAAGATTTTGTAAAAACTTTTTTCCTTTTTTACATACCTTTTGAAATTAATACTTGTTTCTACTTCTCCAAAATTAAACTTCAAGAAAACTATTGTGCTGTCCTGGGGCCATATGCAGCTAGACAGCTAGGACAAAAGTTCCCCACAAAAGCTTCCTTTTCTTGCATTCTCTGAATAACCTTTGTTCCCAAATCTGGCTTTAAACATTCTTTTTGTAAAAAGACGAATATTTTTCCAAGGCAGAAGCGTGTAGAACAAATTCAACATTAGCAGTTTCCCTAGCTTCATCGCTGAAAAGCAGCTTTTAACCGGAGCAAAATACGTCAAAGATCTTTTTTTAAGGTGAGAGCACTCACTATCTCACGTAATTCACATAGAGATCTAACAAAGTTGTGATGTCTCACTCTGATTAAATATGAACCCAAAACTTTTCTAACTGTTTTTGCCTTGGATTTCCTCTGACTAAGAATTATTATCTTATTTATGTAATGTATTCACGACATGAATTCCTTGCTGTCTTAACAAAAGGCAGAACAACTATAATGTTACTTTCTATAATTATTACAGGCTCTGCTGAGATGTCAAATTCTGGAGAATGCTTAGACACCCTGACACACAAATATGGATTAACTTCATTTCATGTGCACTCGTGAACTTGTTTTAGTTGATTTAGTTTTCTTGATGTACTGTAGAGCGTGATGAGGTCTGTTGTGGTATTGTGTGCACTGGATTGAGGGGACAGTTGGTGTTGTTTGTCAAACCCAATCTTCTTAAGCTGCAAATTCAGTAAAGTTACCAGATAAATATATATATATATATAAAAAACGGTTGCAGTTACAGCTCAAACGTCGTAACAACACTTCTAAATCTGAGTCTGACGCACAATTTCAAATACAAACACGAAGCAGTTTGATTTTTGTCCGATGACGAGCGAGAGAGAGAGAACTGGTAAAGCAGCACATAGTAACAATAAAGATGAGCGTCATAAAGATGTTATTAATCAGGGAAATCTTTCTGATTGTTTCACAGCGGTTACCTGCAGCGGGTAAACACGCCCACGACAACACACTTAGGCTCCCCGCAGCCCGTTTCTATCGGAGTATGCGCCAAAACTGCCTCTTTAAAATGAACTGCACGGTCCAGTCTGCGCCTGTCTGAATTGCAATGTGAAGTTTTACACATCTATGCGTGAGCATAATCAAAAATTCCCCCCAGGAGCAGCGTTTTTTTTTCCCCCAGGACCCGCGGTAACGACAGCGGTGTTCTTACGATGGAGTATTAGGGCCACACATGAAGAGAAAAAATAATTTTGCCATGACGAGATTAAACTGGTGCAGATCAGTTGATGCAGTGATGCATTTGGCCACCGGAGGCAGTGGCGACCCACCAGCTTAAAATCTATGTATTGACATCTTAAAAATGGTCTTATAGCTTAAAAGATCATCCTGTTTTGGTTGGTTTTGTAGCCGAATAGAAGAGATGTTCTCAAAGCATTAAATAAGCCTTTTGACTTTTAAAAATGTTGTCCTTTTAAGGTAATTTTAAGTTACTTTTTATTAAATTTATCAATATCCTATGGAAGTCTGGACATATGGCAGCGGCGTTTCAGGTGACTTTGCCACGCCACCACGCCGCCCTGCTCCATCGAATCCAGTTGATTTTGTAGCCGAATAGAAGGGATGTTCTCAAAGCATCAAATAAGCCTTTTGACTTTTAAAAATGTTGTCCTTTTAAGGTAATTTTAAGTTACTTTTTAATAAATTTGTCAATACCCTAAGGAAGTCTGGACATATGGCAGCGGCGTTTCAGGTGACTTCGCCACGCCACCATGCCGCACTGCTACATGGAATCCAGTTGGGCCTGGAATCCACAACACAGCAACATGTCTGTGGACACAGTTTCATGTTGATTAGCTCAGAGGGGTAACATAGCGACTGCTAACAATAAAACATGACACTTCCTGTTGTCAGGGGGCGTGGCCTAAGTGATGTCATCATTTGACCATTGGATATTGTAGAAGACCCGATGATGATCAATCACAGAAAGTTTGGTGCCTCTGTGTGTTTCTGTGTAGGAGATATAGCAGATTTTCCTGTTGTCAGGGGGCGTGGCCTAAGTGATGTCATCATTTGACCATTGGATATTGTAGAAGACCCGATGATGATCAATCACAGAAAGTTTGGTGCCTCTGTGTGTTTCTGTGTAGGAGATATAGCAGTTTTTCCTGTTGTCAGGGGGCGTGGCCTAAGTGATGTCATCATTTGACCATTGGATATTGTAGAAGACCCAATGATGATCAATCACAGAAAGTTTGGTGCCTCTGTGTGTTTCTGTGTAGGAGATATAGCAGTTTTTCCTGTTGTCAGGGGGCGTGGCCTAAGTGATGTCATCATTTGTCCATTGGATATTGTAGAAGACCCGATGATGATCAATCACAGAAAGTTTGGTACCTCTGTGTGTTTCTGTGTAGGAGATAAAACAGTTTTTCCTGTTGTCAGGGGGTGTGGCCTAAGTGATGTCATCATTTGACCATTGGATACTGTAGAAGACCCGATGATGATCAATCACAGCAAGTTTGGTGCCTCTGTGTGTTTCTGTGTAGGAGATATAACAGTTTTTCCTATTGTCAGGGGGCGTGGCCTAAGTGATGTCATCATTTGACTATTGGATATTGTAAAAGACCCGATGATGATCAATTACAGAAAGTTTGGTGCCTCTGTGTGTTTCTGTGTAGGAGATATAACAGTTTTCTGTTTTGTGGCGAGTAGGTGAACTTTGACCCCTGCTAACGCCCCTTCAACATGCTCAAAAACTCACCGTTTTGATAACTTTTAATTGGCCATGCCTGATGATCAGACTGACCGAGTTTCAAGCCGCTCGCTCGAAATCCCTAGGACGAGTTCGATCAAATACCAATGCTGTAAACGTCAAAAATGAGGTAAAATTACGACCTTCAATCTAAAATGGCCGACTTCCTGTGATATTTGCACTATGACGTTAATTGTAAATTCTGAGCGTCTTGCTTAGATCTACAACTGTACAAAATTTCATTAATCTACGATGAAGTAAGTGAATAGCAAAGGGTCCTTTGAAAATTTCTAGGTGGCGCCGTTGAGGCATTTTTCTTTAGATTTTTGTGACGACCTTAAAATACAAAATTTTTAAACAGTCACCATGCATCTGCAAAGTTTGGTGAGTTTTTGAATATGATAAAGCCCCCAAAAAGGCCCCTCTTTAGGGGGGCAGAATAAAAATAATATGATGATCGGCCCTCGCAGCAAAGCGCCGCTCTGGCCTATTGGCCACCGCTGGGATTTGCGCACCGCCGGCCGCCCGCCACCGCAGATGCTGTCACGCATTTTGCCCGCCCGTCCACTGGGCGATTCACACGAACGTGTTCGGCAGCACTCCCCCACGACTCACAAAAAAATCTGGTGCAGATCGCTCGATGCAGCGAGGAGATACAGCCGTTGAATAATGATAATGCATTTGGCCACCGGACCAGACTAAATCATTCGGCGGGCCGAATTCGGCCCGCGGGCCGTAGCTTTGACACCCCTGGTTTAAACATTAGTATACCAATTTAATCAAAGGTATCTTACTAGCTGTTAATCCAGCTTAATGTGAAAAGTTAACAAAACCATTTTAGTTTTTTAAAGTTACTTGCTATTTCATGTGTTTAAGGGTTTTATTTCTTGCATTAAGACAGCTTTTATGAAAGTTTAACATCTAAATTGGTGGATACACACCCAAAAGTAATGTAAAACTAACACTTTAGCAATATCGCGGGGGTAGGAGCTTTATAAAGGAGGCCCAGACGTCCCTCTCCCCGGCCACTTGGGCCAGCTTCTCTGGGGGAATCCCAAGGCGTTAGCAGGCCAGCCGAGAGACATAGTCCCTCCAGCGTGTCCTGGGTCTTCCCCTGGGCCTCCTCCCGGTGGGTCATGCCCAGAACACCTCACCAGGGAGGCGTCCAGGAGGCATCCTAACCAGATGCACAAGCCACCTCAACTGGCTCCTCTCGACGTGAAGAAGCATTGGCTCTACTCCCCAGATGACTGAGCTCCTCACCTTATCTCTAAGGGAGAGCCCAGACACACTACGGAGAAAACTCATTTCGGCCGCTTGTATCCGGGATGTCGTTCTTTCGGTCACGACCCAAAGCTCGTGACCATAGATGAGGGTAGGTACGTAGATCGACCGGTAAATCGAGAGCTTCGCCTTTTGGCTCAGCTCTCTCTTCACCACAACAGACCGGTACCGCGCCCGCTTCACAGCAGACACCGCACCAATCCGCCTGTCGATCTCCCGCTCCATCTTCCCCTCATTTATGAACAAGACCCCAAGATACTTGAACTTCTCCACTAGAAGCTGGCTCTTTGGACTTTCCTTTTTTGAAAAGCTTCTAGTTAGAGTGGCTCATGTTACCCTGAGCTACCTCTATAGTTATGCTGCTATAGGTTTAGGCTACTGCAGGACATCAGGATCTATTGTTCTTCAATTTTGAATGACTGTTGTCATTTCAGCTTTTAACTTTTTGATTTTTCTTTTTTCTTCATAGTAGGTACATCTGGTCTGGCGTTCTGTTAGCTGTGGCATCATCCAGGGAAGACAGATCACCCGCTACTACCATCTAATGTAGAACTTCTGTGCTTTTTTGTCTGTCTTGTTGTGTCTCTTCTCTCTCTTTTGTAACCCCCAGTCGGTCAAAGCAGATTACCGTTCATACTGAGCCCGGTTCTGCTGGAGGTTTTTCCTTCCTGTTAATGGGGAGTTTTTCCTTCTGCTGTCACTTCATGCTTGATCAGTATGAGGGATTGCTGCAAAGCCATGTACAATGCAAACGACTCTCCCTGTGGCTCTACGCTTCTTCAGGACTGAATGCTGCTTGTTATGACTTTGATGCAATCAACTGGTTCCCTTATATAGGAATTTCTTTTGCCAATCTGGATAATCTTACTTAATACGTATAATCTGATTGATTTTGACATTGTAAACTGCCTTTAGATGACATGCAGGCATGGACTGGTAATCGGGCGTACCGGGCATTTTCCCTGTGGGCCGACGTGCTGTTTGGGCCGGCAGACCCGACATGTATATTAATAATATGTATTATTATTATTATTTTATATATCTGTCTTGTTATATTTGCATCATGCATGAAGAAAAATAAAATCAGCAGAGCAAGAGTCTGTTCCGATCATCCGGCCCTTACCACAGGCTACTGCAGCCCATTGGTTATCATCCCTGACAGTCTAAAGGGCTAGGCCAATCATAAAGTAGAAAAACACCTTCACGCTCCATGTGGAACTTTGTGCAGCGGTGTTCACAGTAGTAATGGATAAGAAACGCAAGGGAGGCGCAGAGAAACTGCACGAAAAAAAGAAACGAGTTCTTCAAACGGACGCTGCGAAGTGTCAAACTGACTGACATGTTCCCAACAGCAGGCCCTTCATCTGCTCCGTTGTCTGATGTAAAATATGGTGGTGGTGGTGGTTGTAGTCAGTGACGTACGGTAGGGTTCATAGCTGGTGAGGCACTGACGTCATCAGAGTCAGATTTACAAATATATACACTCTACAGAGTAGACTCGTTGCAAAGTGCTGAAGGCGACTGATTGAGCCAAATAAATTCACCAAGATACATGGAAAAATATTGGTTCTTTGATGAAAAAATAAAAATAAATTATTTGTCATTTGATTGGTAACAGTTTATGAGTTATGATGGATTTCTGCATTTGTAACACATTCTAAAACTATAACCCACATTACGCACATTTTATCACAAAAACAAAACATGAATAAGTATCGCTGTCTTACCTCTACTTATAATTTAAGTCCCTGCGGCGCTCTTTCTGAACAAAAATATCATCATTTTCCGGTAAAAGTTCTCTTTATCTTCTTCTGTTTTAAAAGTCTCTCAGTCTCAGTGGAGCTCACTGCCAGGGAGGAAAGCCTTCCTTCATCAGTCCTGTTCCGGCTGGATGTTTAGAGTCTTTTTAGTGCTTTACTTGTTTAGCAAAACTCGCTAATAAAACATCAATAACTTGTTTTGACTCTACTATTTGGGGATCACGAGCGGTGCCCCTTGAGCGCCCCCTGCCTAGCGGCCAAGGAACTGCCGACCTCACCTACAACCAGTTCTTTGCTGTTTATGATCGGCCAGCACCACGAAAACATGTTATCTGCACACAGTTTGATGACCAAAACACAATTCGTAATCCACATTAAATTGTGGAAAATCTGTTCATAACTGTTTGAACAATTGAATTTATGATCTAGAGACAGGAAGATGCATTCACAGAATGGAAGTCAGTGCAGTTAACATGGGATTGCACAATCCCAGGGGAGGCCAAGCTCGCTGCGGCCTCACCGGCTTCGCTATGAAGCGCCACCAAGGATTTACATGAAAAATAGCGAAAAGTCTGCGATTTTAAAGAAAATAGGATCAAAAATTAGGAAATTAGATAAATAAAATACTTATTACAAATGACTGAGTAAATCAAAATTTATATTATGTTATTATATATTTTCTTTCTTTCCATGATGACAAGTGAGGCATTCTCTGGTTCATTTTGTCATTGGCATCCTTTTTTACACAGTGAGTGCACATTAGTCCAATGTTACCCTACAGTATCTGGAAGACTGAATAGATCTGATGAGCAACTTACAATAACTTCTTATAATGATGTAACGTGATAATATGTGTGATTGACCGTGAAACCTCTCTTTCTCTCTCCCCTTTCTGATCTAAGAATTGTTGCTGTGCTGTGGTGGAGTTTACATTTTACAGTGTTAATAAATTAAGATTTTGGAAGTATTTTAAGTGTCCACTCTCACTAATTTCCATTAACTTGGCCTCAAGGTATTGCACAGTTGGTATTGCACAGTTGATATACACATTCAGTACACAAAACAAATGTGGTGGGCCAGTCTAATCCAAAATGCCAGGGCCGATTGTTTTGTCCCAGTCCACCCCTGATGACATGTTTCATGATTTGGCGCTATATAAATAAAAACTGAAATGTATTGAACAAGAGTAAGTTTGTCAGTTTTCAAGCAGGATTTGTATATCTGTGCAACTTAACTATATAAAGAAAACCAGAGTTAAGATCACTTACTTACCAAGAGAAATTCCTTTGGGGTTTATTTGTGGTCTCTTGCTGCCCCCTGCTGGACAAGTTTGATCAAATCCAAATGCTTTACATGTCAACATGGTGTCAAAATTTAGATTTCAATCTAAAATGGCTTACTTCCTGTGATACTTGCACTATAACATTAATTGTAAATTCTGAGCGTCTTGCTGAGATCTACAACTGTACAAAATTTCATTACTCTACGATAAACTAAGTGAATAGCAAAGGGTCCTTTGAAAATTGCTTGGTGGCGCTATAGAGAAACTAAGTCCTGCTCACTAAAGTTTGTTATGGATTCCTGTTGGGGGGTGGATAAGGATGCATCCAAATGAGTTTTAAGCAGCTCGGCCCAAAACTGTGGAATTCAGAGCCAAACGTATGACAGCAGCGTTTGAGGTGAATATGCCACGCCGCCACGCCCCCCTGCTCCATCGAATCCAGTTTGGCCTGAAATCCACAACACATCAACATGTGTTCTGTCTGTGGACACAGTTTCATGTTGATTAGTTCAGAGGGGTAACATAGCGACCGCTTACAGCAAAACATGACACTTCCTGTTGTCAGGGGGCGTGGCCTAAGTGATGTCATCATTTGACCATTGGATATTAAAGAAGATCCGATGATGATCAATCACAGAAAGTTTGGTGCCTCTGTGTGTTTCTGTGTAGGAGATATAACAGTTTTATTTTTTGTGGCGAGTAGGTGAACTTTGACCCCTGCTAATGCCCCTTCAGCATGCTCAAAAACTCACCGTTTTGATAACTTTTAATTGGCCATGCCTTATGATCAGACTGACCGAGTTTCAAGCCGCTCGCTCAAAATCTCTAGGAGGAGTTCGATCAAATACCAATGCTGTAAACGTCAAAAATGGGGTCAAAATCAGACCTTCAATCTAAAATGGCCGACTTCCTGTGATATTTGCACTATGACATTAATTGTAGATTCTGAGCGTCTTGCTGAGCTCTACCACTGTACCAAATCTCATGTCTCTACGATGAAGTAAGTGAATAGCAAAGGGTCCTTTGAAAATTGCTAGGTGGCGCCGTTGAGGCATTTTTCTTTTGATTTTTGTGACGACCTTAAAATACAAAATTTTTAAACAGTCTTCATGCATCCGCCAAGTTTGGTGAGTTTTTGAATATGATAAAGCCCTCAAAAAGGCCCCTCTTTGGGGTGGCAGATTAATAATAATAATAATTAAAACCGCAAGCGGTGATGAGCGGCCCTCGCAGCAAAGCGCCGCTCTGGCCTATTGGCCACCGCTGGGATTTGCGCACCGCCGCCCGCCCGCCACCGCAGATGCGGTCACGCATTTTGCCCGCCCGTCCACTGGGCGATTCACACGAACGTGTTCGGCAGCGCTCCCCCATGACTCAAAAAAAATCTGGTGCAGATCGCGCGATGCAGCGAGGAGATACAGCCGTTGAATAATGAAAATGCATTTGGCCATCGGACCGGACTAAATCGTTCGGTGGGCCGAATTCGGCCCGCGGGCCGTAGCTTTGACACCCCTGGTTTAAACATTAGTATACCAATTTAATCAAAGGTATCTTACTAGCTGTTAATCCAGTTTAATGTGAAAAGTTAACAAAACCATTTTAGTTTTTTAAAGTTACTTGCTATTTCATGTGTCTAAGGGTTTTGTTTCTTGCATTAAGACAGCTTTTATGAAAGTTTAACATCTAAATTGGTGGATACACACCCAAAAGTAATGTAAAAGTAACACTTTAGCAATTGGACTACTGCCAAAGGAACACTTTAGCAATATCGCGGGGGGTAGCAGCTTTATAAAGGAGGCCCAGACATTCCTCTCCCCAGCCACTTGGGCCAGCTCCTCCGGGGGAATCCCAAGGCGTTTGCAGGCCAGCCGAGAGACATAGTCCCTCCAGCGTGTCCTGGGTCTCCCTCTGGGCCTCCTCCTGGTGGGACGTGCCCGGAACACCTCACCAGGGAGGCGTCCAGGAGGCATCCTAACCAGATGCACAAGCCACCTCAACTGGCTCCTCTCGACGTGAAGAAGCAGTGGCTCTACTCTAAGTCCTCCCCAGATGACTGAGCTCCTCACCTTATCTCTAAGGGAGAGCTCACACACACTATGGAGAAAACTCATTTCGGGATCTTGTATCCGGGATCTCGTTCTTTCGGTCACGACCCAAAGCTCATGACCATAGATGAGGGTAGGATTGTAGATCGACCGGTAAATCGAGAGCTTCGCCTTTTGGCTCAGCTCTCTCTTCACCACAACGGACCGGTACAGCGCCCGCTTCACAGCAGACGCTGCACCAATCCGCCTGTCGATCTCCCGCTCCATCTTCCCCTCATTCGTGAACAAGACCCCAAGATACTTGAACTTCTCCACTAGAAGCTGGCTCTTTGGACTTTCCTTTTTTAAAAAGCTTATAGTTAGAGTGGCTCATGTTACCCTGAGCTACCTCTATAGTTATGCTGCTATACGTTTAGGCTACTGCAGGACATCAGGGTCTATTGTTCTTCAATTTTGAATGACTGTTGTCATTTCAGCTTTTAACTTTTTGATTTTCCTATTTTCTTCATAGTAGGTACACCTGGTCTGGCGTTCTGTTAGCTGTGGCATCATCCAGGGAAGACACATCACCCGCTACTACCATCTAATGTAGAACTTCTGTGCTTTTTTGTCTCTCTTGTTGTGTCTCTGCTCTGTCTTCTGTAACCCCAGTCGGTCGAGGCAGATGACCGTTCATACTGAGCCCGGTTCTGCTGGAGGTTTTCCTTCCCGTTAATGGGGAGTTTTTTTTCCCGCTGTTGCTTCATGCTTGCTCAGTAGGTAGGATTGCTGCAAAGCCATGTACAATGCAGACGACTCTCCCTGTAGCTCTACGCTTCTTCAAGAGAGAATGCTACTTGTCAAGACTTTGATGCAATGAACTGGTTCCCTTATATAGGAATTTTTTTGACCAATGTGTATAATCTGACCCAATCTGTATAATCTGATTGATTTTGACTTTGTAAAGTGCCTTGAGATGATATATTTCATGAATTGGCGCTATATAAATAACATTTAATTGAATCATCTCTTTAGACCAAGTAAACTATCACATTTTATGAGACAGTTATCTCATTTTAAAGATATAATCATCTAACGTTATTACTCTTAGCAAGTTAAAGCTCCATAAAAATTTTAGACCAGCTTTTAGTTCCACTCTTTTATTATGCACATCTAGGCTACCTATAAATATAAAGTATGGCATGCCAAAAAACATTTTCAAGAAACGGCAATTTTAGTAATTGCCTTGCAATTTTATATCTAAGCATTAAAAATGATAATATTTCACCAATTTTCACAGCAAGATGGAAATAACAACTATCCAACATTTTAAGATTTTGTAAAAACTTTTTTCCTCTTTTACCTACCTTTTGAAATTAATACTTGTTTCTACTTCTCCAAAATTATACTTCAAGAAAACTATTGTGCTGTCCTGGGGCCATATGCAGCTAGACAGCTAGGACAAAAGTTCCCCACACAAAGCTTCCTTTTCTTGCGTTGTCTGAATAACCTTTATCCACAAATCTGGCTTTAAACATTCTTTTTGTAAAAAGACGAATATTTTCCAAGGCAGAAGCGTGTAGAACAAATTCAACTTCAACATTAGCAGTTTCCCTAGCTTCATCGCTGAAAAGCAGCTTTTAACCGGAGCAAAATACGTCAAAGATCTTTTATTTAAGGTGAGAGCACTCACTATCTCACGTAATTCACATAGAGATCTAACAAAGTTGTGATGTCTCACTCTGATTAAATATGAACCCAAAACGTTTCTAACTGTTTTTACCATGGATTTCCTCTGACTAATAATTAATTTATATCTTATTTATGTAATGTATTCACGACATGAATTCCTTGCTGTCTTAACAAAAGGCAGAACAACTATAACGTTACTTTCTATAATTATTACAGGTCCTGCTGAGATGTCAAATTCTGGAGAGTGCTTAGACACCCTGACACACAAATATGGATTAACTTAATTTCATGTGCACTCGTGAACTTGTTTTAGTTGATTTAGTTTTCTTGATGTACTGTAAAGCGTGATGAGGTCTGTTGTGGTATTGTGTGCACTGGATTGAGGGGACAGTTGGTGTTGTCTGTCAAACCCAATCTTCTTAAGCTGCAAATTCAGTAAAGTTACAAGTTTTCTTGCAACCTCTCATATGGAACTAGTCTAAAAAATAAATAAACTGATAATTAGAAGATCAGTTTGTACATCCACACCAACTCTAGAACCAAAGCCGTATTCAGCTGGAACTTATCCTGACAAAATGTCCCAATTCAGCCAAATAAACTCCAAAAGCTTAGAGGAGATCATTCAGCAGCTAAGTTCCTCCTCATGCTGTTTTGATGCTCTACCCACAGTTTTCCTTAAGAAAGTTTTGCCTGTCATAGCGTCTGATTTGACTCAGATAATAAACACATCCCTTCTGTCAGGTGTTTTCCCTAAAAACAGCAATTATCAAACCACTGTTAAAAAAGAACAATTTAGACAAACTACTACTCCAGAACTACAGACCCATCTCAAACCTCCCCTTTATCAGTAAGATTATTGAAAAAGCTGTGTTTCAACAATTAAACACCTTCTTAACAACGACCAGCCGCTTTGACGTTTTCCAGTCTGGCTTCCGTGCTCACCACAGTACAGAGACCGCCCTTATCAAGGTGTTTGATGACATCCATAGAAATACAGACTGTGGAAGAACCACAGTGCTGGTTCTGTTGGACCTCAGTGCAGCATTTGATACTGTTGATCACTCCATTCTGTTAGAGCGCCTGGAGAACTGGGTCGGCCTCTGTGGTACAGCTCTCCACTGGTTTAAATCCTACTTAAAGGACAGGGACTTTTTTGTATCAGTAGGTAACTTTACATCGAAGATTACAAAAATCACATGTGGGGTTCCCCAAGGGTCCATCTTGGGTCCCCTCCTATTCAATATCTACATGCTCCTCTAGCTCAGATCATAAGAAACAACAACATCAGCTACCATAACTATGCAGACGACACACAGCTCTACATCACCATGTCACCAGGTGACTATGAACCAGTTCAAGCACTGAGTAAATGCCTAGAAGAAATCAATACGTGGATGTGCCAAAATTTTCTTCAGTTGAATAAAAACGAAACAGAAGTAATAATATTTGGACCAATAGAGGAGAGATCAAAAGTTAACACACAGCTTCAGTCGCTTCAGCTAGGAACCACTGATCAGGCCCGAAATCTTGGAGTAGTAATGGTCTCAGACCTGAACCTCCAAAAGCATCTAAAGAAAGTTACAAGGTCAGCTTTCTATCACCTGAAAAACATTTCCAGGATTAAAGGACTAATGTCTCAGCAGGATCTGGAAAAACTAATCCATGCGTTTATATTTGCAACGGTGCAACGGTGTTTTCACAGGCCTGCCTAAAAAGTGGATCAGACAGCTGCAGCTGATCCAGAACGCTCCTGCCCGCGTCCTCACTAAGACTAAGAAAGTACAGCACATCACCCCAGTTCTAAAGTCCTTCCATGGCTCCCTGTATATCAGAGAATAGACTTTAAAAACTTCTGTTCGTCTATAAATCCCTGAATGGCTTAGCACCTAAATACATCAGACTTGTTATCAGTGTATTAACCATCCAGACCATTAAGGTCTTCTGGCTCTAGCCTACTCTGCATACCTAGAACCAGAACTAAACAAGGAGAAGCAGCATTTAGTTCCTATGCTCCACTCATCTGGAACAAACTTCCAGAAAATTGTAAAGGGGCGTAAAGCCTGAGTTCCTTTAAATCAGGATTAAAAACACATTTGTTTAGGATTGCCTTCAACTGTTCTAGTTAACTGAATCACCACTTTTTTGTTCTTTTTTCTATCTACATTTTATTCCTACCTACTTGCTTTTATTCTGTTTTATTTTGCTATATTTTAATCATGTAAAGCACTTTGCATTGTCTTTGTACTGAATTGTGCTATATAAATAAATTTGCCTTGCCTTGCCTTACTGAACAAGACAACTTGGTTTGTGGTTTATTTGTGGTCTCTTGCTGCCACCTGGTGGACAGGTTTGAGCAAATAATGCTGTCAAAAGATTAAAAATATATGGTTTGATGTGACTTCCCCACGCCACCACGCCGCCCTGCTCCATGGAATCCACTTGGGGCTGGAATCCACAGCACACCAATATGTCTTCTGTCTCTTGACACAGTTTCATGTTGATTAGCTCAGAGGGGTAACATAGCGACCGCTTACAACAAAACATGACACTTCCTGTTGTCAGGGGGCGTGGCCTAAGCAATGTCATCATTTGACCATTGGATATTAAAGAAGACCTAGTGGTGATCAACTACTGAAAGTTTGGTGGCTCTGTGAGTTTTTGTGTATGAAATATAACAGTTTTGTGTTTCATGGCGAGTTGGTGAACTTTGACCCCTGCCAACGCCCCTTCAGCATGCTCAAAAACTCACCGTTTTGATAACTTTTAATTGGCCATGCCTTATGATCAGACTGACCGAGTTTCAAGCCGCTCGCTCAAAATCCCTAGGAGGAGTTCGATCAAATACCAATGCTGTAAACGTCAAAAATCGGGTCAAAATCAGACCTTCAATCTAAAATGGCCGACTTCCTGTGATATTTGCACTATGACATTAATTGTAAATTCTGAGCGTCTTGGTGAGCTCTAACACTGTACCAAATCTCATGTCTCTACGACGAAGTAAGTGAATAGCAAAGGGTCCTTTGAAAATTGCTAGGTGGCGCCGTTGAGGCATTTTTCTTTAGATTTTTGTGACGACCTTAAAATACAAAATTTTTAAACAGTCCCCATGCATCTGCAAAGTTTGGTGAGTTTTTGAGTATGATAAAGCCCCCAAAAAGGCCCCTCTTTAGGGGGGCAGAATAAAAATAATAATAATAATAATAATAATAAGAAACAACACAGAAACAATAGGCCTTCGCAGCGCTTCGCTGCTCGGGCCTAATAATTAAAGCCGCAAGCGGCATCGAGCGGCCCTCGCAGCCAAGCGCCGCTCCGGCCTTGGCCACCGCTGGGATTTGCGCACCGCTGGCCGCCCGCCAGGATCTCGTTCATGTTGATTAGCTCAGAGGGGTAACATAGCGACTGCTAACAATAAAACATGACACTTCCTGTTGTCAGGGGGCGTGGTCTAAGTGATGTCATCATTTGACCATTGGATATTGTAGAAGACCCGATGATGATCAATCAGAAAGTTTGGTGCCTCTGTGTGTCTCTGTGTAGGAGATATAGCAGTTTTTCCTGTTGTCAGGGGGCGTGGCCTAAGTGATGTCATCATTTGACCATTGGATATTGTAGAAGACCCGATGATGATCAATCACAGAAAGTTTGGTGCCTCTGTGTGTTTCTGTGTAGGAGATATAACAGTTTTTCCTGTTTTCAGGGGGCGTGGCCTAAGTGATGTCATCATTTGACCATTGGATATTGTAGAAGACCTGATGATGATCAATCACAGAAAGTTTGGTGCCTCTGTGTGTTTCTGTGTAGGAGATATAGCAGTTTTTCCTGTTGTCAGGGGGCGTGGCCTAAGTGACGTCATCATTTGACCATTGGATATTGTAGAAGACCCGATGATGATCAATCACAGAAAGTTTGGTGCCTCTGTGTGTTTCTGTGTAGGAGATATAACAGTTTTTCCTGTTGTCAGGGGGCGTGGCCTAAGTGACGTCATCATTTGACCATTGGATATTGTAGAAGACCCGATGATGATCAATCACAGAAAGTTTGGTGCCTCTGTGTGTTTCTGTGTAGGAGATATAACAGTTTTTCCTGTTGTCAGGGGGCGTGGCCTAAGTGATGTCATCATTTGACCATTGGATATTGTGGAAGACCCGATGATGAACAATCACAGAAAGTTTGGTGCCTCTGTGTGTTTCTGTGTGGGAGATATAACAGTTTTATGTTTTGTGGCGAGTAGGTGAACTTTGACCCCTGCTAACGCCCCTTCAAAATGCTCAAAAACTCACCGTTTTGATAACTTTTAATTGGCCATGCCTTATGATCAGACTGACGGAGTTTTAAGCCGCTCGCTCGAAATCCCTAGGACGAGTTCGATCAAATACCAATGCTGTAAACGTCAAAAATGAGGTCAAATTACGACTTTCAATCTAAAATGGCCGACTTCCTGTGATATTTGCACTATGACGTTAATTGTAAATTCCGAGCGTCTTGCTTAGATCTACAACTGTACAAAATTTCATTACTCTACGATGAAGTAAGTGAATAGCAAAGGGTCCTTTGAAAATTTCTAGGTGGCGCCGTTGAGGCATTTTTCTTTTGATTTTTGTGACGACCTTAAAATCCAAAATTTTTAAACAGTCTTCTTGCATCCGCCAAGTTTGGTGAGTTTTTGAAAATGGTAAGGCCCCCAAAAAGGCCCCTCTTTAGGGGGGCAGAATAATAATAATAAGAAACAACACAGATACAATAGGCCTTCGCAGCGCTTAGCTGCTCGGGCCTAATTAAACACTACAGATACAATAGGCCTTCGCAGCGCTTAGCTGCTCGGGCCTAACAATTTACAACTTCACCTAAACTCTTCAGGAAGTGTTTTCATGCAGTCATGTAGATTGTCTGGATTAATGGCGTACCGTGAGCGAGCTATTTTTAGAACGTGATGTCACGAGACGTCATATCACGTGGTACGCAGTAGGGCAAGCTTGCATAGTCCGTCGCTGTTTCGCTGTAAAAGAGACGTACGTTAGCCTAGGTTTTACTCGGTAAACGACTGCTTTTTCCAAATCTAAAACCATGGTTTTTAAACATTGTTGCTATGGAACGTGCAACAGCGACTCGAGGTACGCTGATCGGCTGCATATGAAGGATGTTTTCTTCAAGACTGCCAAGGAGAAATGTGTGCGCTGGGTTCACCGGTGCGGTTGGCCTACACAACAGTTCAACCCGGAAAAAGTTACTAAATTCACGTACATATGTAGCAAGCATTTTGTTGGAGGAAAGGGCCCAACCGAAGAACATCCTGACCCAATTCCAGCGACATCAAGTAGTGAACAGGTAAAAGTATTTTGAATACCATTTACCTTTGTCAACCGAGCGCCTGCTACCATGATAGCATATAGGCTATCATGGCAGCTGAGATGTAAACAGTTGTTTTGTAGCTACCTATTGGCAACATCGATTCCTGGACAAACAGAAAAAAAACGTCCGATGCCATGAACGCCAGGCAGGAAAAAAAACAAAGCTTACCGTTCGATCAACTCGGCCCGTTTTCCGGTCTTTTCAAGCCCTCGACACTCAAGCCATCGTTTGGGATGAAGGTTGGTGTGTTCTACGACCAGTAAACCGTGTGCCTGGGACATCGTCTTGCGAAAGTTTAACAGCTACAAAGTCGGTCATATCGCTGGTTCTGTTGTGCGTGTAATAGCTGGTTGCTACGGGCGTTCTCTACCTGTATGTCCTACCAAAGCGGCAAAAGGGGCGTTGCTCTTGAGACGGTGGTGTCACGTACGCGGTACGCCATTTTATCTACATGACATCAATTTCCTACGAATGGCTCAAGTTGTGCCAGATTCTTATTTACAATGTCTAGATATTTTAGCGTGATGATATGCTTATGCACTCTAACAAAGTCCTCAGGGCCTTTGGAAAAGAAACAAGCCCACATCTTCACAGGTCCTCCACCATACCTAATAGAGACTGTGAGGTTTTTTTTCTTCCACAATCTCTGTTTCAAACCAAACCCACCTGGAAACTTTGCTCCACAACGGCTCAATCTTAGGCTCCACCTGAATGGCTCCGTTGGGTTAGCGCTCTTTAGCCAAAGCGGAAGTGCATCAGCGGTTGCCACGATAAGTGTTGTCTGAATAAAGCAGTCAGTGAGGAAGGAGGTAGGAAAAGGAGCCTGGGTGCTTCCTCTAGCAGCTAACTTAGCCTAGGAACCTTGCAATATCCCTTACCGGCAGTAAGGAGCTATGAGGTATCCCGCAATCCTTTGTGTGACATCGTTTATAAGCAAATTCCGGTCACGGAAATCTACAAAAATGTCGAGCAGTCTGAAGCTCCTTTACTCCCAAAGATAGAGTTCCTACTGTTGACTCTGTGAGAGGTCAAGGAACAGGAGCTAGGAGCTATAATTAGGTGTATTCATATGGAGCCTTAGGCTCATCTGACCTAGCAACCTTTAGCCAACTCTGCATATTTATCTTTGTGATGGAAAGGAAAGGCTTTTCCCTGGTAAGGTTAATAACCAGTGTTCCTGTAGTTGGTGTCTCCTGGTTTTAAAGAGACTTGATGACGCCAAGTTGCCACTTCTTGCCATGTATAATCAGGACCATCAGATTAAGTCGACCATTTATTGCCAATTGGTAAAACGTTATCAGTGTAGCTCAACTGTCTGCGCAGCAATTCCTCATCCTGAACAAGCAGCGGAGAGGAACAACTTTTAAGAATGTTTTCTCTCTCCTCGTTCCAGGTTCAACCGAGCGTCTCTGATCAACGTGGGCTACATGGAGAGCGGGAACGACACAGACTACCTGGCCATGCACGACGTGGACCTGCTGCCCCTCAACGAGGCTCTGGACTACGGTTTCCCCGAAGAAGGACCCTTCCACGTGGCCTCGCCGGAGCTGCACCCGCTCTACCACTACAAGACCTACGTGGGAGGAATCCTGCTGCTCACCAAGAAGCACTATCACATGGTACGGAGCAGCAGAGGTTCAGAGGGGCTACTGAAGTTTGGCAGGATTTGTGTTGCAGTGAGGTTCTTTAGAAATTATACCAGCTAGTAAAAACTCTGCTAGGCATTTTGTGAAAGCCAAACAATAACATGAGCAAATATTCAGATTAAAAACCTGATAAACAAGTACCGTATTTTTCGGACCATAAAGTGCACCGGATTGTAAGGAGCATCCTTGGGGGTTCTATCAGGTAGTGACGCAGTGTACCGTAATGCTCTGAATATCCATTGAGCAGAGCAGCTCTATTGCTAACCACAGTGTACTTACACATATTAATAGATTTTTTTTATCACATTGTACTAGGGCTGAACAATTAATCACATTTTCAATATAATCGCAATTAAAAAAAACGTAATTTCCAAATCGCAGAGTCTGCAATTTTTGGCTATGTAACAATTAGGGAATTAGACACGTCCATTAGGTGTTGGTAAAATGTTTAAAGTGGGTTTGCCTCCACATGGAAGGGAAGACAGTTGCAGCAGTGAGATAATCTAATTTTATTACTTGTTTTAGAGTTTATATAAACATACATAGCATTAAGTACAGGTCAATCAGTTTAATACATAGACTTGCTTGTTGGTTGGACTTTATGTTCAACAAGGATTGATGTCCAAATCAACTAAAAGCTGTTCTCTTGAACAATATTCTAATTAATAGAAACATTAAAAGTTCTTGTTTTAAATAGTCCTTGTTTACAAACATCTTTATCTAGAGGCCATTTTTGTTGCTTGTGGTTAACGCAGAGAAAAGTCAAAATTGCAATTTTGGTTGAAATATATCGTAGTCAGAACGCAATCATTTCTGCTCTGAGTTTAGATGCTGTGAGTGTTTTAGCAACTAGTCTGCACAGCAAGGAAACAAATTGATTTGTTGTTTGTATATGTTTAAAAAGACATGATAAATTAAACTGGGGGGGAAAAATCGCATTAAATCGCAATATTAAGAAAAAAAATCGCAATTAGATTATTTTCCAAAATCGTTCAGCCCTACATTGTACACCAAAAATCGGTCAGTAAGCACAACTTTAATCATATATAAGGCGCACCAACGATTTCTGAGAAAATGTAAGAATTTTAAGTGCGCCTTATAGTCTGAAAAATATGGTAGACTCAATGTCTCAGAGATATACAGGTGCATCTTAGTACAACAGAATATCATGAATCCCCTACATTCATGTGATTAGTTTAAAAAAGTGAAAATCATGTTATCTAGATATTTCACACAGAGTAGTGTATTTAAGAGCGTCTATCTCTTTTAAATTTAAAATATAACCAAATGCAACCCATATTCCATTTTCTCAACAAGATCTAATATCACATGAGACCGATCGAAAAGAATGTTTTAAAACAGCTTTGGGTTTTTATTACGCACAGGAAACATATAAGCTGGTCTGTAATAACTATAGAAAGTTAAACGTTTCTGAATAATTTCTTTTGTGTGGAGGTATAACTTCTCCACCAGGTGGTGCTATTTCACCCTCTCGGTTCAGAAGAAGCTCTGGTAATGAACCAGAAAAGGTGCTGCAGGTTTTGCTCAGAGCAACAAGACATGACAGCGTCAGGCAACAGATTCTCACTTTTACTTTAAATTAACGCTGTGGTGCTGCACAAATCAAAATTAATAGTAATTTTTCCAACCCAGCAGAGATTGTTTTTTGTTTTTCATGCTGCGCGTCATCTTCTGTGTGTTTGTGCAGTGCAATGGGATGTCCAACCGCTTCTGGGGTTGGGGCAGAGAGGACGACGAGTTCTACAGGAGGCTCAGAAAAGCAGAATTACAGGTAAAAATCCTTAACTTTAATCAGCCGAGAAACAAGAGGATTCATCCGAATTATGTCTGAAGATCTTTCCTGGTTGTTTTTGGGCAGCTGTTCCGGCCCAGCGGCATCACGACAGGATATAAAACCTTCCTCCACATCCATGACCCAGCCTGGAGGAAGAGGGACCAGAAGAGGGTCGCTTCTCAGAAACAGGTAAAAACTCAAACTGGCCGACAACAAACCAGCAGCTTTACAGCAGTTTTCACACTAATAAAGGAACCAGAATGAGACAACGAGGCTCCGTTCCCACTGCAGGCAAATGTGGCCCAGATCGAATTAATTTATTCATCTGGGCTCAACTGACCTTTTTAGAACCAGTGGGAAAGTTCAGATCTGGCCCATACCTAATTATTTTTTTCAGGTCAGGTTTGACCCTCTTCAGCTTGTGGTTCTGAATCCGACTCGCATCGGATCTTTTGGAGTGTGATGTTACTTTCCATCGACTCGTGCGTTTTGCAGCTTACTCCTTCGGAGAGAAGCTGAGAAGCTTTTTTTTTTTTTTTTTTTTTTTTTTTTTTTTTTTTTTATCAGAGTGACACAGTGATGGCTAACTGCAGGATGTCTTTAAAAATTTGAATAACATATTTTTATTTTGTTAAACCGTCACGTTGAACCGTTTCCCTAAACAGAGGAAGAACAGCCGTATCTGTTGGTAATGTCGTTTAATAATTTTTCAGTGCATGTCTTTCTGATGCATTTGACAAAAGTTTAACGAAAAGTTCATTCATAAATTCTTTTCTTATGTGATTAAAAAATGTATTGCCCAAATTTGAATCGGTTGTTTAAACAGATCAGAAAATGATCTTTTAAACTATTTAATGTAGAGACGCACAAATCTATCAGCACAAGATCAGTCAGCTGTTTTTCCCTTGATCGGCTCCGATCGACAGGTCAAATGCTGAAAAACCAGGATGTTCCTGTCCTTTAAAACCATCAAAGCTAAGAACCCAGGAATGATTTTGGTCCATAAAACCATCAAACTGATTGGCCATATTTTTAACAAATCTGATCAAGGTTGGGATGCTGTGGATCCATAAATTTGGATAGTTTGGTATTTCCTACCTTTTTAAAGAATCTGCTGCACATTTTTCTCTTTTACTTGTTTCAGCCCACAGAAAACCAGCAGTGCTCACTCAGGGGGGAAAAAAAACTCGTCATTCACACGTTTTAGTTCCAGCACTGAAACGCTGAGCCATAACTCTTCTTCCTCCTCTTCGTCCCCGCAGGAGCAGTTTAAGGTGGATCCTGACGGCGGGCTGACGAACCTGCGGTACCAGGTGGAGTCCCGGCAGGAGCTGACCATCAGCGGCGCTCCCTGCACCATCATCAACACCAAACTGGAGTGCGATCAGATCCAGACGCCGTGGTGCCTCCTGAGTTAGCGCACATGGTTGCTGTGGAATCATGTGACTGTCTACAAACTGAAGTTAAAAACAAACAAACAAACCAGCAGTGTTGCCACGTCCAGGTACATGATCCCAACGCCGGATGCAGACGGCGTTCCTCCTTTTAAATGAACTTGAGACACTAGGATCCGGTGAGCCGAAGCCTTGATGCTCTCTCTGGTACTTCCAGACTTTAAGTCTGGTCTTCATTTTTAGGATGGACCCAGGGCCCTGCATGCTTGAGCAACGTACTGTAGTTCCAGATGATCTTTTTTTTTTTTTTTAGCCTTTTACCTTATTTGAGATAAAGATCAAATGTCTGGTAGATCAGGACAAGTTTGTCTCTGAATCGTTTCATTTTTCCTGCTGATGCTGTCTAAAGGTGTAGAAATCTGGAGTGAAAATCTTCATTTCGGATGAAAAATATAACTTGTTTGTTTTATTATTCTTTTATTCTTTCTATGAAAATCCAGAGTAAGTTAAAAAGTCTTTATAAATCTGGATGTTTTGTCCCATTTTTATGACTTCATTTCCAGTAATTTAAAAAAAAGTAATAAACTATTAAAGAGATTGTTGAGTTTGTGCTGTGGTGAACAGCCCAAAAGGCCGTCTGAGGGATTTACAGGGATCTAGAGAAACTAGGGCGATCTCCAATGAAACATTTAAACTGGGAAATAAACTTTTGTATGTTTCCCTTCATCATGTGAGACATGAATTCAGAGGACGGTCGCATGTTAAACAAAAAACATTCTCAATGATGTGGTTTTATTTCTTTGGTCGATCCAGATTATATTCTTAAAACTGGAAAAAAATATAAAAAACTGCAGGGAGTCATAGTTTGCATTATCTAAATTAGTACTAAATCTGGCTTTTCTTTATGACTTATATGATTGACTACATATGATACTTAAATAACAGGCAAATGTTTAAAAACCACCTGATAAATCTAATATTTGTCCAATAATTTTAAGTTAATAAACTGGTAAAGGTGCAGTAGCTCCTGTCGCCAAGGCAGTTTGGGTCTCGGTCATCTGCGTTGGCTTTGGATGTTGCAGAATGACCATCATTATCTCTCACCGTTTTTTTTATGTTACATCCACAAATAGGGCTGGAGGACATAGAGAAAAAGCATATTGATAAAATACAAATCATTTTGATCGATATCGATAATTACAGATTTTGTAAGTGCAGCCCTGGCCATTTTATGCTGTTGCTTAATGACGTATTTTTAGATAAATAACACTGAATTCAAACGCAACCCTTTATTTAACCAGCTTTTTACCAAAAGTGTAAGAACACATGCTCTCTGAACTCTTTGAAGCTTGGTGACGGGGCATTCCTGGGTCTGTGTTTGTGATTGGTTGGGAGGATGTAATGACTGTAGTATTAACCTCCATGATTGGCTAGAATGCAAAAGGAAGGAAAACCGTTCTTCTATTGAACTTTTCATTGCGCCTATTATTTTTTTTCCCCATTGAACCACACATCTATTGATCGAAACATTGTTACTGAATTATCATACGGCCCTAACCAAAAAATAGATAAAGACTTTAAACATTCCTGGGTGCTGGAATGAGGTTACTGAGCGCTAACAGAACAAAGGGACTCTTGAAGATCCAGCTCTTCAGAGAGCAGCTCCTAACTTTGTGTCCATCCTGTACTTCCCTACCCCTCTACTGCTCCTCTTTGTGCACTTCCCTCTATGGCTGCTCTCTGTTTCACTGTCACTTCTGACAGAATCTGAGCAGCGCCTGCTTTGCCCACAAATCTCAACTTAAATTTTAAATTTTATTTATATAGCACCAATTTATGATACATGTCCTCTCAAGGCACTTTACAAAGTCAAATTCAGTCACATCCTCAGATTGGTTAAAAGGTTTCCTATCTAAGAAAACCCAGCAGATTGCTTCAAGCCTTGACCAGCAGCATTCACTCCTCCTGAAAGAGTGCAGAGCCACAGTGGACAGTCGTCTGCATTGTCCATGGCTTTGCAGCAATCCCTCATACTGATCATGCATGAGGTGACAGTGGAGAGGAAAACTCCCATTTAACAGGAAAAACCTTCAGCAGAACCAGAACCAGGCTCAGTGTGAACTCTCATTTGCCTCATACCACTGGGGGTTAGACATGACAGAGCAGAGACACAAAAGCACACATTGGTATGCCACACATGGTAATAGTGGATGATCTGTCTTCCCTGGATGAAGTCACAGCTAAATCTTCAAACCAATCCAACTTTATTTACAACGCACTTTAAAAACACAGAGGCCAAAGTGCTGTACAAAAATCACAAATATAAACAGGATAAAATTAGGTAATATTGATTAAAAACAATACAGGAAAATACACTGAAAAAAACTGGCCTAAAATCAACATACACCCACATCCTCTTGAGTATTAAAAGCCAAGGTAAAAATATGAGATTTAAAAATGGTCAAAGAGGAAGCCTGCCTGAAATGCAGCGGTAAATCATTTCAGAGTTTGGGACCGGCGACAGAGGCGCGGCCCCCTCAGAGCTTACGCCTTCTTGGCACCGACAAGAGTAAAAGGGTCAGCTGACCTGAGAGAATGGGGCAGCACATGATGACGTTGGAGCTCCGAGATGTAAGGTGGGGCAAGGCCATTTAAAGACTTAAAAATAAATAAATTAAAAATGAACCAGCAACCAGTGAAGTGAGCTTAACACGGGGGAGATAAAACTTACATATCTTAGTTAAAAGTTGTGCAGCAGCATTTTGCACCATTTGCAGACGTGCAATTAAAGATCCACTTGCACTGAAATAAAGTGCATTACAGTAACCCAGCCAGTCACAAAGGCGTAAGTTACTGTCTCAAAGTGTGCTTTGCTCAGCATGGACTTTATTTAGGCCAGCCGCCGAAGCTGAAAGAAGCTGGATTTGACAACAGCTTCGATCCGGCGGTCGAAGGTAAGCCGGTCCAATGGGACTAAGAACACAGCTCTAATCACAACCATACCGAAATATTGACTTTATTGTCCTTAGGCTGCTACAGAGAGCAGATATAAGGAAGGTCCACAGTCCCGAGCAGAGGGGAGTGTGGAAAAGAGATGAAGAAATGTGGCCAGACTGAGATGGTTTGGACATGGACAGCAGAGGCACAGTGAGTAGAAGGATGCCGAGGCTTGAACTGGCAGCCAGGAGGCCTGGAGGAAGACTAAAGAGGAGATTTATGGATGGAGGGGAAGAGGACATGAGGGTAGTTTGGGTGAGAGAAGGAGACAGAAGATAGGAGACAGGATGGAGATGAGATGACGCACTGTGGCGACCCCTGAAAGGAGAAGGCAGACGAGGAGATTTGTAAAAAGATCTTCCCTTTCGCTTCAGTTACTTCTACTTTGTGTTGGTCAATCACACATATAATCCGTTTGAAATATGTTGAAACGTCACAAACTATGAAAAAGCTCAACGAGCATGAATACTTTTGCAAGGCACTCAAAATTCCTGCATTTCAAACATCCCTCTCCTCCATGGGCAAACCGTTAAAATCAGGAATGAATGTAAATGCTGAATGTTTCTGACTGGAGCGTTTCTAATCTCTTTTATTTTATTTATTTTTTATAAGCGTGCTGCTACACTGCGGCCGGTTCACGCCGGGGAACGCCCGCCCTCGGATGTTTACTCCGAGGTCGCCGTCCTGCTGAGAAGCTTATGATCCGACTGCTGAAACAGTTTGCTTTAACACGTGTTGATGAGCTCAGCTTTTCGCTCGGCTGCTGGATATCAGCAGCTCGGTGCTCCCCGGAGGTCTCCGCAGGGGACCCCAGGGGACGCGAACCTGCTCAGATGGTGCAGCTGTGGTTTTTCAGAGGAACGGAGCCAAAGCTCGCAGACAGAGACAAAGAGAGTTGGACGGGGTGGATCTACACCTTCCCCCTGCTGCGGAGCTTTTCCCCCTCTGGGTGCAATTTTCACCTTTTCTTGGAAGCAAAGGAGGAGAAACACCTCCACGCTGCCACAAATAGACCCCAGCAGCACTCTGTGCCGCAGCTTTATGGTGATTTTTTTTTTTTTTTTTTTAATTCCCCGCTCAGTTATTATAAAAGCTGCGTCTTTACACTCCCATCATATCATATCATAGAAACCATTCAGAGTGGAGTCTGGGAGTTCGCACGTATTTATAGATGCCGAGGGCACGCAACGAGCAGATGTGATGGCAGCACTTAATTTTCAGCCTGCGTTAATGAACATAGGGGACTTTGCTTCGATTATGGAGTAATTAACAAAAAAATCAAAGATAAACTTGAGGGATGAGCGCCTGTAATCGTGCTCGCTGCATGACTAATAAAACCCAGAGGGAGCAGGCTGAGTAAAAACACCAGGAAACAGATTATCATGGAGCGGAGCTCGGCACACTTTAAAAGAAAAGACCCGTTGGACACCATGTTTCCGTCCAGAGCTCTCCTAATCTGATCTCAGTGAGGTGACGACAACCGGCAGGGATTCAGATGGCCCAAAACCAGCCCTGGTAGGATGCTGCTGGGTTGACCCGCAGGCTTTGCCGTCAAATTAATTTATGAGTCCAAGCAATACAAAGAAAAGCAAAATAAGCCAATACATTAATTTAGAATGTATGTAATTTAAATGATGCAGACTGTATTCTTTTTTTAATCCCCTAATAAGATATTTGAATAATTCAAATGATACAAAACCAACATGGCCCTAGTTATAAAGAACAAAACAGAAAGTTGTCCCACAATAAAAATTATTCACACATTTTTGCTTATTTAGGTGCTTTCTGAATGTCGAAGCCTTTGGAATTTCTTATTCTTTTTTTCATTGTTATTATTGGCAGCATGTTTCTCATTTTTGTGTCGTGTTTTGAGGTCGTTATGCAAACCCAAATTAGAACCGGCAGACGCACGCCTAAAGAGGAAACGTTTTAACAGTGAAACTGAAAACTTTCAGGACACGAGGAAACGCACAGGAACCAGCGAGACAACTACAGTAGACTCCAGAAACAAGGAAACAGAAACCAGGAACTTAAACATTTCGGATATGTGATGATGACTTACGCGGAAACCAGGTGAGTGAAGAATCTAAGCGGGGCACAGAGGAGGGTAGACTCACGGGCTCCATCCGAATACCCTTAATAATAGCTCCTGCTCCTGTTCCTTGACATTTCACGGGGTCAACAGTAAGAACACAATCATGAAGAGAAAAGGAGGTTTGGACTGTTGTGCCGATTTCAGACAGCGTTTAACTCTGACGTCATTACGTGACATGTGATGAAGAGTCAAATCTGGGCCTACAGCCTTCCGAAAATGAACTACAAAGTGCGCGCTCTCTTCTCTCTGGACAATTTCGTTGATCTCCGTGAGAGGGGCTGTGCTTATACATCATGTCACGCAAAGGATTGTGGGATATCTTAAGGCTCCTTAGAGTCCTAAAGGATGTCACAAGGTTCCTAAGCAAAAACTAACCGCAACAGGGAGCTTACAGGCTCCTTTTCCTACCTCCTTTCTTACTGACTGCACTATTAGGACAACACTTATCATGGCAACCACTGACACTGACTCCATAAGCTGGGCTCCATCCGAATACCTCTTTTTGGTAAGAACCCTTTTTGCAAAAGCGGTCGCCATGTTTAGTGGTGTCCGAATAGTGTAGTCTGTAAGGAAGGAGGTAGGAAAAGGAGCCTGTATGCTTCCTCTCACAGCTAAGTTAGCTTATGAACCTTGTAATGTCCTTTACCAGCGCTAAAAAGCTTAAAGAATCCAACAATCCTTTGCGGTAGTTGTAGTATAAGCACACCCCACCTCACAGAAATTAACGGAAATAACTGGAGAGAAGAAAGTGCGCACTTTGTAGTTAATTTTCGGATGGCTGTAGGCCCGGATTTAACTTGCATTATGCATGTGCATTTCTGTCACATAATGATGTTTGAGTTAAAGGCCGTCTGATATCAGCACAGTACTTGAAAGCTCCTTTCCTCCCCATCATAGTTATTACTGTTGACCCCATGAACGGTCCAGGAACAGCTTATATGGTCTTCTTTTTCTTAAGGCCAAAGCAAGAACCTTTCTACGGTAAATGGATCTAAATGTGGCAATGACTGGTTAGACACTTTCATGATTGCCCTGAACGTGTAAGTGAAAACCCTGAGACTTGCCTTTACATCTATCTGTCACCCATCTGCCATTTAATAACAGATATAGGAGAAACCACGGAATCTGTAACACTTTCCAGCTCCTTTAGGCAGCCCAAAGTATGCTCATTACTGCTCTCGATTCCCAGTCTGAGGTCTCAGTTTCCTGCTCCTTTCTGCTTTCATTCAGGGACTATAAACCAGAATAACTGAAGTCTTTCAGCTGAATCAGAGCTCCACATCGACCTGGATGGTTAATTTCCAGAAATGGCCATTTTCATGTGTTGGAACAACTCCTGGTACGCCCCTTTGCAATTTATATTAAACGTATGTGCTCCACACCGTGCGATGACTCCTGGTACCTTCATCCTACTGGTTGCTGTTTTAACCGGTGCTTTGGACCATGGTATGTTCTTCTATGACAGACTTGTCTCAGAGAAATGGGTATGACTTAAGAATGGCTTTTTGGTCTCATTGAACCAAGATCACAGAAGCCATTGCCCTCCACCCTGAAGAGGAAAACTAAAATGCCCTTCTGGAGCCAGTGGCAGATCTTCCAGGGAGCTTCTGTAGGTTGAACCTCAGCAGCTGTGGCTCAGCCAGGATAAACCTTAACAAACAACTTGTAGCAGAACATATAAGGGCCCCCTGGCATCATAATCAACCCTCTGTTGCTAAAAAACTTTTAATGATCTACAAAAATATGTCCTCTTACCAGCGCTTTCTAGGTGTTTTGGCCCTGGAGCAACGGTGAAGGAAACATTTAAGCAGCTGATAAACTGAAGAAAATCACAGTGCTTGTAATGCAAATATTAGTTGGCACCACAACAACTAGCAACCCCAACCAGTTTTGCAACTTTCAACAAGAACAGGTGACATTGGTGAGTAACGTCATTCCAGGGTTTGCAGAAACTTGAATGCAGCATTTTCAAAGTAATTCTTGCGTTGGTCAGCACTTTACTCTGAGCTAAGAAAGGAGAAGTGTGTGTGCGTGTGTTTGATTTGTCTCAGAAAACAGGAATAACATCCAATTCAGAGTTGAGTGTGTTCTTGTTGCCAGTCCCAAAACCAATGGGATGTGCCAGGTGTTACCACAAGCAATTCAAGCAAAAAAAAAAAAAAAAAAAAAATACGTTTTCTGTCCTTTTGATGCATTTAAACAGTAAAAGAACATAATCATTAAGAAGTTTTGCAAAGCTAGGAACCAGCTGACGAATCGTTGATACCTGTAGTTTCACTTGGTTTCATGTCATTCAGCCATATTGGAGGAGTTTAAGTTTGAAAAATACTTATTGTATGAACTCAATAACAAGACAAGATGTTGTTGACTTCAGGTCACGCAACTGTGCAATCCCAAAGGTAACAGGGAGATACAGAGGAGAGGAATAGACTGTTAAAGGTAACATCTGTGCATTGTGGGATAATGGCCAACTTGGCAGCGGCTCAATAGAGACATATACCTAGATATTAATATTCTCCTCTGTTAGTCCGTTGGTAATATTGACAAGATAAGAAAATGTCTAAATTAAAAATGAACTTGGACTTTTCTTGAGTATTTTATGCTGTGGTTTCTTATTTGTTTAATTGTATTCATTTTTTTTAATTGTTGAGGGTATCAGCTGCTGAGTTTTGTTCTAAATTCGCCGTCGGTGCGCCACACCATGCAATAAGCTCAAGATAAATATTATGTCTAGGTAATAGAAATTTTTGGAATGTTTGTAAAATTGTAAAATCTATTCTATAAGTACAACGGGAACAAATGTTTTTTTTGTTTTGTTTTTTTTTTACAATATATGTATAATTGGTGAACAGGGTCAAAGCTTATTGTTTTGTTCATATATAACCTATGAAGGCTAATACTTCTTTATGCTCAAACATGATATTCCTGTGGCCCCCAGTTCAGACAAAAACAGCATACAACATTACATAAGCATAAACACAGTTCTGCTAAAATGCTTTCAGATTTCAAAAGGTTTAGTATGAACGCAACTGGTTTATGAACCATTCCCAGATGAAATTAGGTTAATTTGGGCTCTCCGCCCAGCAGGGGGCCCTAAGCAGATGCAGTGTTTGTTTATGCCTCAGGCCAGCTGGTGCAAACTAATCACAGAAGGGCGAAGTTGCATCTATCCTGACTGCAGCAAACACCGCATGACAGTAATCAAGACTTCCTGTTTTGTCCATGCTTAATACAAAAAACTATGACATGTCTATATTTTTAGATCTTTTGGTGCTTTTCTTTCCGTCGGTCTGTGAGTCATCTTTTGTGTACGTGCGTGTCTTGTGTGGGCATCGGTCCACCTACAGATGGCCGGGCTCTCGCTCGTCAGTCACACTCTGATTGGCCGCTTTGCTTCTGCTGGACGCTTCAGCTCGAAATCTGACAGACATTTCACGTGACAACACAAACACACGCAGTTGGTGAACACCATCACAGAATCTGTCTACAGCAGAATCCGAATAACTTGGAATCCTTAAAATGCTTGAATTTCACCATGCCGTTTTTAAATAAATTGTATTTTACAACAAGCTCCTGGCTCTGGTTCAGTATTTGACCATTTTTGCTGGAGTTCACTTTAACTGGTTGGTTGCTGAGCACAGACTGAATTCAAAGCATTGCCCAGAAATCTTTAAAGACTGTTGAGGTCGGAGCTTTGGGAAAGTCAGCCCAGAACCTTAATATAAGGCCTCTAATTCTATTTCCAAACCAGTTTGGTATTCTGTTAGAACACTCGGTTGTGTCCAAGTTTCAACCATCTAGGAACTAATTTGAGACAAAGTTAAAGAATTTGGATGTAGTTCTACGTCCTCTTTCTTGCATCCACTTTTTGCAACAGTACAGTACCGCTGGCAGGAAAATGGCCCCACAGCATGACGTTACCACCACCATGCTTAACATGCTTAACGTTCTGCTGTCATGCATAACAATGGTCTTGTATTCCACAGTTGTCTATAATTGCCTAAAACGTCCTTAACATCTGTAAATCTACAATTATTCCTGGATCTTCACAAAATTCCTTGTACTTTTCCATCATTAACAGTATTCAATCCAATAAAAGCAGTCAAACAAGGAATCAGCTGCTCTCAATAATTAAGGACAAATGAATAGGCTCTGTAAAGCTAAAATACTTAGATTTAGATGAATCTATGCATATGTATTTGAGCTTCTGTGTATATATCAGGTGCGAGCCACCAGAATTGACAAAGACCCTTTCATAGGTGTCGAAATGTTCTCAGAAAGAACCGAGCGAAGGTCCAGTTACCCCCGATTTAAGCATGTTTGCAGCTGTGGTGACTCTGATAACTGACAGTTTGCATAGGCATCTTGTATGTATAATTTGCCCCTAAATAGATTAGAGATTAAATCCACAAGTTGGTCAAACTAATTTCTAATATAAATTATTAGCCTCAAACTAACATGACATTTATGTCCCTGATGAATTTATGAACTTTTGCAACTAAAATTAAATCTCCATCTTATGCTTAACCACTTTGAATTTTGTTTAAGAAAACATTTTTATTTGTACAGCAATAATTTAAATCTCAAGGCACTTTTTGATTGATATGTTATTTAAGATAACTTAAATAAAAACATTATTTTACTTTTTGTTTTAAAAAAAAGATTTTTTTTTTCTTTTTAGGAATAAATTCACATTTATCTAGTGATTCAGAGTAAGAAAAAAGCCAGATATTAGATTATTTAAAGTTTATCTTTGGTTGAAGCTCATGGTCTAAAAAGTGAATGGAGGCTGAATGCAGACATGATATAAAAAAAGCACATCTTTTTAAACATTATAGATAAATGCTGTTATTCAGACAGAGGTCTTAAAATTGTGTAAACACCCCATATGTTTCTCTTTTATTTATGAAAAGCAAAAATGGTTGCTCAACAGTGAGGGGGGAAAAGTTGAAGCTTCGTTCTTCTGAGGTTTTGAAGTCAGTAGTTCATGTGAAGCAGGAAAAGTGAGAACTCATCCTTTTGCGTAAGAGTGTTATGAACTTTCCCTTCTTTTCCATCTTTTTGTATTAAAGATTGTCCCCTGACCTGGGATTATAGGACGGGAATATTATATGAATATTTCCTATTACTATATTTCACATAAACGCTGTTTTGTTGTAAAATTGCTTCTGTGTTGGCAGAGAAATAGGATGCGGGTCTTTGTATGGCCGCTGGATGGCGCCATGCTGTTTCTTATGAGCTGCAGTTTCTCTGCTGGCGGAGTTAAAACGCCTTGATCCGTACTGATCTCCGTTCCAATATTTAGAAGACTAACAGGTTTACAAGTTCTTGTTAAGAACAAGATAAGACTCAACCACAATTATTTTTACTCAAAGGTTTTGGTTAAAACAAATAATTACATCTTATTTTCTAAATACCTTGGCACTCACAAAGATAATTTTGAACTTTAGTCTGGAGTTTCCCATATTCCACAGAAGATGATGCAAGCATCTAAGTCATGATATGGAGCAGTGCAGTCATAATAGTCAACTTGGCAAAGAAAACATTTAACAGTTTAACAGAGGCGAAAGTTGGTTTTAGCTGCAGGGAAAGGAGATTTTTACCTCAAAAGCCTTGCTTTGGTTGTTTTTAAATATACATTTGCAGCAATAAACAATTAGTTTGAGAAAACCAAAGAGTTGTTCTTATGTTCCTGCACTTTTGGGCAGAGATGCATCTTTTACTCAATGATTTGCATCAACTCTTTTGTTTGATGTCTGACATGCTGACTTTGAATCTTTCTCAGGACTAAAACACATCCAAACCCATTGTTTTAATGATTTTAAATATGATTTAACAATTAGATACATTTTGAAAGTCAGAAATAAAATAAAAAGGGCTGCAAATTTCATTAAAAGAGATATTTTATAAAAAAGAGCTTAAAAGAGTATTGCAGTTTATGCCTCAAAACACGTGTTCCTTTTTATCTGATTTATGTTAAACTCAAAGAGCTACAAAGAGCATTGCATACTGAATAAAGTCTGATATTCGGTTTTGATGCAATTATTGAAGAAGAGCCAAAAATCCAATTCTTCTGTATTTGAGCTGTCAGTCACCCTTGGGAATATGTCTTCCTGAGAAGTCACTTAAGTTTGCTTCCTTTTCCCTCCTATTCAACCTCTATTAATAATAACATTTCTGAAATGCGTTAATATAATCTGGCTGTCCATTTTATTAGGAACACCTTGCCGGTACCCATGCTTCACAACGGTCTTTATTATCTTTGTGGCGTAAATTCATAAAGGTGTTGGAAACCTTCCTCAGACATTTTGGCCCATGTTAACATGTAAGCATCACGCTGTCACTACAGGTGCGTAAGCTGCATGTCCATGACTCAAATCCTCTGTCTCAGCACATCCCAAATGTGTTCTTTTGTACTGAGAGCTGGTGACTATGGAGACCACTGGAGTACATTGAACTCAAACCTGTTTAAGATGATTGGTGACATGTGTTAATCTACCACAGGTAACCATCACAAGGTGGCTACTATGTGGAAACAAGGAGATGAACATTGTCAGCAACTGTACTCAGGTAAGCAGTTGAGTTTAAAAGATCATCTGGCGATGAGGGACCTAGAGTATGTATTGGTAATATCTGTCTGCTGGTGTTGTAATACCATTACACCACCAGCAGCAGCTGAAACTGTTTGTGCAAGGCTGGGCAGATCAGTGCTTTCATGTTTACATTAAATTCTTACCCTACCATCTGGATGTTGCACTTAAAAACAAGACTCATTTTCAGGTTCCATTTTTTTTAAATCAATCAGTGATCGACCAATTTTAGTGGAACCAGAGATCTCACCAGCGCATTTTAGTGTAATCTGTCGTTGAGCTGAAAATTGTCAAAATTACGCTGAAGTTAGACCGAGCGTAACGATGCTACATGCTAAGCTAAGGGTACAACATGGATGTTTGAGAGCAACATAGAAAGGTCAGTAAAGTTCCTGAAGGTGCACCAGCGCTGTTGTAAACCTCCCAGACAACATAAGCTAACGCTAGCTGTTAGCTTATGTTGTCTGGGAGGTTGACGGACAGCCTCCCCCCCCCACCCCCCCTGGAAATGTGATCATTTCCAGGGTGTACAGTACACCCTTGAAATTATCTGTGCTTTCCCTCCCCTCCCGTCCCGCCAGTAAAGCCCGAGCCCCTGGCACCGGCGAACCAGCGCGGAGTTACGACATTTTTGGCATAGCAGTGCTGCAGGTAAAGACACGTTGCTGTGCAATGCAGTTTAGTTAATGGTGTACCTCCTGCAGCAATTTGTCCTCCACAACAGCACATAAATTACCGTTTAGGAGACGACTGTAGGCCTGCAGGTCCTTCAACGCTAACTGACAAGTTAGATGAGGCAGGCTGCGGCTCCCAGTCAGAAGACCCCCCGGGGGGAACCCTGAAGGGTGTACGGGAGTCCCCTGCAAATTTTCCAGCTTTGATTTACAAGAATTTACCCAATTACAGGCTGATGAGTCTATGCTTCAGTCGGAAATCGTTGAGGCGGCTGTCTGATCACGTCTGCTTGTTGCCGATGAGCAGTCGTGGTCGGAAGTTTGTACACTCGTCATGGACATAAAAGTTATGGCAGTATCAGCCTTTCAAGAACTTCTTTGAACTCTGCCAGCATCAAAAGGTTTAGCATTAACTAAATAACTAAAGGATCTGAAGTGTAAAACGGTGGATTACATGTCAAACTTTGAAAGAGCTGCGAGGAAACTTGTTCTGTTGTTCAGAGAGCAGAGAAACCCCTGAAGGAAAATGTGTCACTATGTCAAATCACCACAGACGCTTTGTCTTACAAAGCTGCTTTGCAGCAATCAAGAATCAGCTTTAGACTTCAGGTTATCAGTTTAGCACATGGGCAAATAGAAGCTATGCTTGTTATTCCTAACCACCAGAACAATGTTTCAGCTGTTAAACACTGCGGTGGCAGCATATTGCTCTGGGCTGTTCAGCTGGAAGAGCTGGGCAGAAAAACAAAGGGAAGTCGGCTTCGAAACACCAACTGTCTCTCTCCCTCAAGGATTGACTCATAACAAGAATATCTTCTACTTGTTGACAAAATAGCAATATTTAAAACCTCAACAAGACGGCGTTAGAGCCAAACGTAAACTAATCCTAAATATGCCAGTGACGAAAAGCATTCTAATCACCAACGGAATAGTATGTTGATCCATTCCCATTTTTTGACAAAACAGCTCTGATCCGTCGACACATAGACTCCATTATACTCCCAAAGGTGTGCTAAGGTATCAGGCACCAAGATATTAGCCAACGGATCCTTAAAGACAAGCCGCCTGGTGAGGCCTCCATGGATCCGACCCGTTTGTCCACCACATCCCACTGAAGCTCAGATTGAGAACTGGGGGAATCTGAAGGCCCAGTTCACTCCTCAAACTCACCGTTGTGTCCCTCAAACCACTCCTGACCCCTTTTTTGCTTCACGTTCCCAGTTTGCGGAGTTCATGTTTTGCATGTCAGCAAGACATTCAGCCTGTTGGATGGACTCTCACTGCAGCAGATGTTCACACCTAAACACAGATGACACTGTTGCTTCCCAAGATGTGAAAGGTCACAGAGAGAGTTAGGTGCATCAGAATGACAGATGAACTGTGGAAAGGTTTACTAATGTTGTCAAGTCCTGCTCGGTCCTTTGACTTGGCTGTGGCTGCACAGGCGAATATGCAACAAATCGTAATGCACTGTCAGAAACACATCGACTTCTTCAACAATTTAAGCAACAGCAGCTTGACTGGCATGCATAAACAAAACTATTTTAATACAGGTTTATTTTCCGCAGCTGAGTCGGTCCCCTTTTGTCACCAAAAACATCTATTCACCTAAATGTTTCACCCTCTCTCTGTTCTGTATCACAGTACAGATAACCGTTAATTATGCAATTTATACTTAAACTGAGTCACAACAAAAATGACTGGTATTAACGGAAAGGCCTGAATTAATAATTTTCCTATGATACCTGCTTCATTAGAATAGCACATAATTAAGGTATGAAGCATTTAAGGTGAAAACGTTTGAACCGTTTCCTCGGAGTAAAACACAAGAATGTTATATTTATTTGTGGTGTTGGATAAGATGTGCTTAGAAACAAATATATGCCATGTTCTCCAGGCAAAACATAGTTCCTAAACCTTTATTTCCTGTATAAAAAACAATGATTTGTGAAAGCAGAACACAATAAAACTCTCAATTTTAAATTACTATTATACTTTAGATCTTGAATGTCTTTAAATGTCTTGAATGTCACCTTAAATGTACATAAGTCATCCTAAATCTCTGCTTTATTTAATTATTATAATTTTTTCTCGATCCACTGTATAGGTATATGTGGACGCACTGTATATACCTCATGCACCTTTTCCTCCTTTTGGCACCTTCTTTTGATTATTAAGCCTGTGTGACACGTGAAATTCTCCACTGTGAGATCAATAAAGTCTATCTTATCTTATCTTATCTTATCTGAATCAGAAGACAAACTGCCCCATCACTTGTTTTTTTGCACAGATTGTTTGAATATCACGAGTCTGATCTCTTCTTAGCTTTTATAAACAGCTGCAAATGAATGTAATATGCACCGTTTCAAGTAGCATTTAGAAACAGCAACAGATAATTGAATTCCTGAATATTAAACGCCGTTTATAATCCTGTCAGTGCCCACAATCACTCCTCAGGACAATTTGGAGACCAGATGACGTAACAATCATGTTCTTGGACTGTGGGTGGAAGCTGGAGTACCCAGTGAGAAACCACGCATGCACAGGGAGATGATGCAAGATTCATGGAGAAAGAAATCAGGCAGTGATTTAATCCCACAGCAAGGCAACAGTGCTACCAAGCGCTCCACCCGTGCTTATAAAAATAGTGATTGTTCATGTAGTTCTTCACTGTTTTTTTGTTCAACTTCTTTTAGAGTTGCACTGGGTAAAATAACTTAGTTAAATAAAAATTACCTGTAGCTGAATTAAATAGGACAGAGTCTGGTCGCTCAGTTCGTCTACAAGGTTTTGCTTTTAGATTTCCCACATACCCATTATTTTTTTAAATAACTTTCTTTCTGCACCAGGAAATGAAATATTCTACAAACGCTGCAGAGAACAAACACCGTGTTTCTACATAATGTTTGGAATCTGACTAAGCTTGTTTATACAACTTTTTCTGTTGCTGTTGCATAGCACCAAATCTTCAATATGCTGCGTTTGCATATTGAACTTTCAGTGAGTTCTGAAACGTGTATCAAAATATTACTCTGACAACAGCCATGATGAAAAAAAGGCACATTTCCAAACCCTTCTGTTTCCATTTGTATGGTGGATCAACAGTCTGAAACGGTAAATGTCCCTTTCTGGTCAAAACTAATCAGGTAATAACAGCTGAGCGAACAAAAATATCTGGAGCAGCATGTCTGAACGGCTGAAAATGAGGACATTTTGTTTGTTTTGGGAGCCTGGTGTGTTACCATGAGGCCTCTCGTCGGGCAACAACACCCAGGAGTCATGAACGAATCAAGGTGTTGACGGAGCAGTGAGCATTCGTGTTGTCATAGAAAGAAGACACTGACATCCAGTTTAGATAAATCTGTCCTAACAAGCCTCTTATAGATGTTAATTACAACACCAGGAGGTCAGTTAGGACGCTGATCGGGTCTCTGTGGGGTTTTGAGTTTCCAAACAGGTGTTCCAGGGATCACTGAGCCTTCCCAAGGTTGATAGAGGCTCTGAGTGGGAAAAGGAGCTCCTTATAGGTCGCGACTTTGATCTTCTTTTGATTGCTACCTTTCAGGGGCGCCACCGCGAGTCATCTGTCCCCATCTCACTTGATCCCTGTCACACCAACCCTCCTTCGCTGCGTCCACAAACATTCCTCATTGGTCTTCATATTTTCCTCTCTGACAACTTCATACCAAACATCCCTCTTCTACACATGTCCAAACCATGCTCAACCTGTGCTGTCCTACGCTACAATGATCCTGTCTATTTGGTTTCTTCCAGTAAAAATCGGAACATCTTCGGCACTCCCACCTCAAAGTTCCTGCATTTGTCCTTTAGCCAGTCTCCTAACCATACATCCTAGCAGTTGTCACCACTATATAGTCACCCTCTCTTAAACTCTAGCAGCAACAATTCCGTTCCAAATCTCCCTAATACGCACATCCATACACACTGATGTGCCTGCACGGTCTTCTTCGCCTGTCTGGTGGTGGGCTTCCTGTTGCTTAGGATGGCTGAGTAACTCATCCGACTTGAATCCTGTCCTGTAACGTGCCTTGAGACGACATTGCTGTGGAATGGATCACTGTAAAAAGAAAACTAAACTCAACTGAAGACGCCATCTCTTAGGATCAGAACAGCCTCACTTTGCAGGAGCCTGCAGCTAACAGAATATTCTTCTGCATCATCAAGAAACTCGAGATGTTTGGTTCAGCTGCAGCATAGGAAGCTTTTAAAGGTCTAAATGTGTCTTGCAAGGTCCATGTCTGTCTTCTCCTTAAAGAATCAGTGTAGAGCTTGCAGCATTGCCAGCTCTCAAAAGGCAGTTGAAAAAAAAAAACAGAAACCAAAAGACTTTGATAAACTCCAAGCTCTACAATTAAAATAACTCTTTGACATCAGGATTCTCTCTAGCATCCACCACACAGATGTTGTTAATAAGACGATTCAACAAAGGGGCTATTTGAGATCTAATTCAGAATCATTTTTCAATTTATTTGCCAGGTATTTGTACACATACAAGGAATTTGACTCTGTTAATTGGGAAGTAATTAGGCTTTTCCAAGGAGTCACTGGAGTCTCCGTCACTCAAATCTAAATTAGGTTTTATAATTTGCTAAAGATGTAATTTGCCACGATATTTCAATTATTGTGCTGCTTTTAGTATGCGAAGCATGCAAAGGTTTTGTGTGCTGTCATCAGCTCTCCCCACATGTTATTACAGCCAAAAATCACAAAGTTCTCATTAGTGTCAGAGAAAGAAACACTCGAGTCATTCATCAAATGAGCGACAGGAAGCACGGTGACACTGCTCGGCTCAAACACGCTTAACAGCAGCAGAGAGCGGCCAAACTTGACGTCCTCATTAGCAGCTCTTCAAAGGGAAGGTTGTCCAATGCGCAACTACTAAGAAGAAACTCTATTTTCTCACTATTCCGGCATTGATTTATTTTCCTCTGGTACACCTCTCATTGCAGCGAGGGAATGCTTGCATCTTTGAGTGCCCGGAAAGTAAAGTTTTGTCCAGAAAAAACATGTTTCTTCACATCTAACTTGATTATAAAGTAACGCCTCATATATAACTGTGAAGCAGGCAGTAGGAGGTCTAGCAAGAAGTTGACGAAGACTCTGATAGACGATGTGTCTCAGCATGACCTCAGCCGCCACCTGGCCTCGCATGTAAATGATCTCCACATCTTCTCGCTGAAAAAGAACGATCCAATATGCAGCACTGTGGACATGTCCACACAGACATTTGAGAGACAAAGCGTGTTTGGTGGACTCAGAAGTCCAAAGTAAGAATTGAGGGGGGGAGTAGGGGGAGAGGTCTGCAACTGTCTTTTTTCATTTTTATTCACTTTTGAATGGGAGTGCTTCTCTTTGGTTCAAGGTGAAATATTGCATATTATCTGATGACTTTCAAAAGTTTTAATGTGATGCGATGCAGTTAAAACTTTCTTTTCATTTATCTGTTCCAGTTTACATTTAAATAGCATTTGACCCAAGCACTTCAGTATTACTTCATTCAGTCAATGGAAAACATGTAAGAAGCCCAACCGATGTATTTAGCTTACACTTGAGATGCCATATAGAAAGTAAAACATGGCATTAAATCTATGAATTTGGCCTCCTTAAACACCCCCCCCCCCCCCACCACCACCACCACCACCTTTTTTTTTCACTATGATTGTTACTAACAACCTATCATGTGGTCAAAAGCTAAGATAAAATTTTGTTCCTAGGTCTAAAACAGTGAGAATAGTTGTACATATAAAAACTCTTGCTCATCAACCCAAATAAACTTGAGGCTTTCTAGGATTTGTTTGACGCTTCTTTTTAACAAGGATATTTACGACAACATGAAACTAAGATTATTAAAACCAAGAACTAGGAGAACAATTTTCACTTTGTTATGGATTTTCTCTACTCCACATGGTGTGAATAGCCTCCTACGGTTAAGGAGGCTATTTAAGAAGATGTTATTCTTCCGAAACACGGTTTGATCTGAATTATGGGATCATTTTTGGAAAACCCAAATGTCAAGTAAGTTTCAACCATATAATCTGAATTGTCCCCTTTAGTCTCACTTCCCAGCATGAAACCAGTTTCACATCACTGTACTGAAAGGGTGTCGAAAAAGGGGAAATGCTTTATAACAGGATGAGACAGAAATTCAGGTATTTGGCCAGAGTGACAAGAAATTTGAAGGAGTCAAAGTGGGACTTTCAAACATAAGTAAGCTTTACCAGCTGTTGAGCACTGTACAGGTAGCTTCTTGCTGTTGTACTGGTGAATTGTTCAAAGTAATTGAAATAAGGAAGAGCGATGGTTGCAATAGATTGTTAAAAGACCTAACTTAATTACATTCCTGCGTCAGGTAGTTTCTCAATGGATCCTTATTTGTACTGTAATGAAAGATGGTTACAACACGTAGTTTCATTTGAATTCTGAAGCTGTTTAGGCTGGACCACAACAGGCCTCCTGTGTATCACTAAGGATCGAAGTTAGTATTTTAGAAAGTAAGGCACGAATGCAACAGACAAACCTGGTTGTTAGTGGTTTGAGAGTTTTGCCTGTTCAGCTACTCAAAACCCCATTTAAAAAGAGAATGCGTGAAAAGGTGAAAGTCAAGGTACACCGTGGACAGGTTGCCAGTTCATCCCAGGGCAACAAAAAGGCACACAGGACAACCATGTCAGCAGACAACTGACGACAATGGACAATTCTTGGAGACCACTTATCTTACAGTCATGTTTGTGGACTATGGAAGGAAGCCAGAGTACCCAGAGAAAACTGAAGCGTTATAGCTGCAAAAATTGTGCCACCGGGCATTTTTATACTTTTAATGTTTAGTACATTTCTTGCCAATCATGCATCAGCTTATACCTGCATGGCAAACGTTTCCCATCCCCTATCACGACCAGTAATTTAATGTAATTTTGTATTATCTTTTAACGTGTCCTGTCTGGCAGTGTAGCATTAAGAATTGCTGTCTAAATGCCAAAGAGAGCCAAACAACATTTTACTTTCACAAATGGAGCATTACTGCTTTCGCCATAGTGCTCTGCTTGGGTTATATATGCATAAAGCTCTATTAGATTTTGTTCTGGGACTATTTTGTGTTCAACGGACACAAACACAGAATGGTAGAAGAGAAATAAAAGAAGAGAAAAAGATGAGATGGAAAGCAAAAAGGGAGAAAAGGAGAACAAAATAGAGGAGCGGAAAAGGAGGGAAGATCACATCCTCGGAGTCTGCTTCTACACCTGCAAAGAGAGATATAAAATGAAAAGCAAAACAAACCAATAAAGTATTACAGGTGCAAACTACTTCATTACATCACTGAAAAATACACAGTATTATTTATCATGAGATGTATAAAGTGACAGTTAAGGTAATAATAGGGGTTTTCTGTATAAAAGTGAAAATAAGGAAATTATGTTATGTGACTCATTATCTACCAACAAGAGGCATTTAGGCTCAATCTGTGATCTTGTTTCCATAAATCAGCAGACCAAAATAGGAACCAGAACCATACTCATTACAAACAGTGACACAGGGTAAAAAATTCACAAAATAGTATGTTATTATATTCAATTAAAGGTCAGACATATGCATTTTTATGATGATCTATTTCAATAATTAATCAAAAGTTGATTAAAACCTGTGACAGGGCAAAATAGCTTGGAGCCTAAATAAACACTTTACAGATACCTTTTGCAATAATTGCCAACAGCAGTCTAACCAAGTCATAATAACAACCAAATAAACAGCAGCGGTTGGCTTTTCACTAGATTGTGGTTTCTCGTGATTATAATTTTTTTTCCCCTTAGTTGTTTTTTGTTTGTTTGTTTTTTTTGGCAAGCAGCATGCTGTCATTATTAAAAGAAACGTCCAGTTTTTACTCTGGTTGAACAGCTTCTACTCTAACAAACAGCAGCCAGGGAGCCTCAACTGTTTATGTTGGAACACTGCAATGCTTTGGGTTGGTGCTATGCTGCTGCGAGAAAACTGATGAATGTCTTGTGTGCACCATGGCTTTGTGCAAATGTGATGTTAACATTTCAAAGGTATGTGTTAATAAACCTGTGAGAAAACATTAATAAACATGTGTAATAGGTTAACGCCATTAAAGTTCATGTACTGTATAATACATCAGTCTTTAGATTGTACAGCCAGGTCCCAATCATATTTTTGTTAAATGCACATCTAAAATAAATGCACATCTAAAATGTGTTAAATGCACATCTAAAACCTACTAAAAATGCAGGACCCACTCCATGTTTATGCTTGATACATATATACATTTAGGGCCTTGAAGCTGTTTCTTTTCACAGCAGGGGATGTGAAAATGATCCTGAAGTGACTGATGGTAAATCATATGCAACACCATGTCAGTTATCATAATGTTTTGATTTGATTTCATCAAACATTTGTAGGTTGATGCAGAGATGAGGATTCACGATTATTTTAGTTCCTCTGCTAGAATGATTTTGCAATTACTCTCTGAGCCGCCCAGTAACTCTTCCTCTTTGATGTGCTGATTTTACCTGCTGGACAAGCTCACAGGATGTTTATTCCACGTCTCAGGTGTTGGCAGGTTTCATGAGGAGGGGGCTGCTCAGGTGTGTGTTTCTTGGTGATAGATACTCCCTTTGTCTCCAGGTGTGTGTCACTAAGGAGCGTTCATGCATTTCTTCTCATTTGTGCAGCACTGACTCTTTCCGTGCGTGTGTGTGTGTGTGTTTCAGTCAAATGTGTGCGTCCAGGTGAATCCTCGTCTGTGGCCTGAGGCTCTTCCTGTAGCAGCGTATGTTTCCACCCCCCCCAAGTGTGGGGGTACAGATTTTAACTGGGGCCATAACAGTTCCCAAGTGAAGACTATTAGCTGTTAAACGCCTCCCTGCTCACTGCTGTTTGTTTACTTGCCTACTGCGCTGCCATGTTGGCTCTTTGTACTGAAATGTGTTCACCTCTGTTACGTTGGGCCAATAGCTCCGTCTGGAGAGTCTGCAAATAAAAAAAAGTTTATTTATGTGATCACACAAAGACAACGATACCATTAAAAGACATTGACGGGACAGGCTTATTTAGTTTTTATTTTTTTCATTTCTATTTATGATAATAAATAAGAGGTTGTGGTTGAAAAAAAAAGAACACAAAATACTAAAGCCCTTCTGCCTTTTATCAAAACTATAACCCTTAATACAGGCTAAGTCCAGCCTTGATGTTACAACTGCATCTATCACTTGGCAAATATAAAAAAAAATCAAGTTTGAAATATGTTACACATACAGCCTTGTGCATGGAGAGGAGCTCTAATTTTTACACCTTTAAACTGAACATTACTGCTTTGTTGTTTTTTTTGGGCAATGTAAAGGGGATGCAGTTAATTTTGATGCCGTTCAGCAAAAATATGTTTGGGAAAAAATGAATTTACACAGGTTTTTAAAGGCAAATTGGAAATTTCACACAGAAAGAGCTGCGGTATTTTTTCCCTCAAGGTGCGCTCTGAGTGTCAGTGGGCAGGAGGCAGAGAAGCTGTACAGGTTTTTGAGGATTGCTAATGTAGGCTTATGTGCCTTAAACTTGACTATGCTGTCTTCAGCTTTAAAGGTTCAAGTCCCAACCCTTAAAACTATCAGGTTACACTGAGGAATTTCCGCTTCCACCAATTTGTTTGTTTGTGTGTTTATGAGCGGTAGACGAAACACAGGCTGCAGGTTCAAACTTTTATGTCCAACCATCCTGTGGGTAAGCAACAGAAATAAAAGCAGAGGTGTGCTAAATATACATCACTGAATATTTGTTTGCTAATTTGATAAATCAGAATCAGGATTTTATTAAAGGGGACATCTCATGCTTTTCTCATTGAAATTATTCAGCTGTGGTCTCTATAGTGGAATTGTTATGCTTTGGTCTGAATTCCTAGTTAATTTACCCCAACATTTGCCCTTTTTGTTGCTGTTCTGAGTTGTGTCTGAGAGCAACTCGTTTTGGTGCTGTCTCTTTAAATGTAAATGAAGCAATTCACTCCCCGCCCCCTCCTCCAGGTTGCAGAGTGTTCCACAGCACCCGTAAGTAAACTACAACCCTTTCTTACTATCCTACTTTTTGTATTTCTTTTAAGCACTCAATATTTATAACATGTATTTTTAATACTTTCATTAGGTCTATTTCTTATTCAAAAAAGTAAATGCAGTACAGGACATGTACACCTTCCATGCCAAGTCTGGGTTTTTAGAATGAGGGTGAATGCAGGTCAATTAAACAGAAGAATATAGTCATTTGATATGACTATTTTCCTTATTAGCAGCTGGAATACAAAACTAAGAGCAATTTAGTAAATTACCTTTTCACCATCCATAAACTCTGATTAGAAAAATACATTTAAAATGTCTAAGTATGTATCTTAATTCCCTCTTTATTTTGTCAAAGTTTTGACAAAGCCCATTAAACTCAAAAGAGCTATGCTCAATGAGTGTCTTTGTTTCTCCCTGTTTCAGTTATAAAATAGTTAAAGGTAAAAAGTAATCAAATAATGGAAAGTTAAATTATTAGCTCCTAAACACACAGGATTAATTCTATGCTGTGACCTTACCAAATATTTTAACACAAATGAGCCGCTAAATATGTTTTCACTTTGGCTGCTGCACATTGTGTTGTTCACGTGATGAACACTAACAATGGCAACAAGGCGTTTTGGTAAATATTAGAGTTTCAGGTACAAGGAACCTGTAACAAATTTGAGTGAAAAGAAGCCAAAGTCTAAAGAGAAGCTTTCTAGAACTTCACTTGAAGTGATTTCAAGAAATCTGAGTGATTGTAAAGGGTTTATTTGAATGTCTTTCTTCATTTCTCATGATGCTGAGGATTTTGGAATTTTTCTTTGTTACATTTTCCAGTTTATTCTTGTGTTCTTTTTATATTTGGGTTTTCTTGTATTTTCTATCAGTTCCATTCATATTATCAGGCTTTCTCCTCCTGTTTCCCACACTATACCACCTTGCAATCAAACTCATTCAGTTCACCTGTATCTGCTCATTATCCCTTATGCCACACACCTGTTTACCCCATTATTTAAGCTCCTGTTGGTTCTTGTTTCTTTGCTGGATTGTCTGGCTCCATCCGAATACCCTTGATATAAGCTCCTAGCTCCTGTTCTGTAACCTTTTACGGGGTCAACAATAAGAACTTGTTTGTAGGAAAGGAACTTCGGACTGCTGGGTCAATTTTGGACAGCCATTAAGTCAGACGTCATTACATGACAGAAACGCACATGGATGATGCGAAAATGAACTAAAAATTGTGCGCTCTCTTCTCTCTTGACATTTTTGTTGATTTCCTTGAGGGGGCCATACTTATGCGTCATGTCATGCAAAGGATTGTTGGATGCCTTAATGCTTCTTAGCGCTGGTAAGGGACTGCACAAGGTTCCTAGGCTAAACTAGCAGCAAGATGAAGCTTACAGGCTCCTTTTCCGACCTCCTTCCTTACTGACTGCCCTATTCGGACAGCACTTATCATGCGGAACGCTGACAAACTTCAGCTTTGGCTAAAGAGTCCTTACTCAATAAGGGTATTCGGATGGGGTCTCTGTTTCTGTTTATGCCTCTTCTGACCAGGTTTGTGGTCTGCAATGCCCCATGCTTCCTGTGGTTCTTGTAAGTTTGCTCATTATCTCATTAAATAATTATATTCATCAAGCTGCATACTTGTCTGTCTGCACTCTGTCCCAGTCACAAGCTTTTAGATCATGACCTAATTGGATAATGATCTGTTTAAATAAATCCTGGTCTTCACCCCCAAATGGGCAGGTCAAATAATGCCTACACCACGATCATAATGAACTGCCACACTCTCTCCACGAGGGACTCTCAAAACTGTCGTTCTGTTTACAATCACTCGTCATAGACAGTCCTGTGGAAAAAGTTCCTATGTCTTACAACTAGTTTCCCTGTTTATGCAACATTTTGATTTTGTAGAGCAGGAGAGTGAGAAAGGGAGGGGAATCTGTAGATTCAAGGCAGACGGTTGATAGTTTGCAAACCTGTAATACAACTTCAGATAATGTTACTCTTGTAAGGCTAATTGGTGTAGCATTGCAGGGTTTGCTAAGAAGAGTTTATTATTATTCCTTTGAATTTATTGAGTATTTATTACCCTCTAAATAGTTCAGATTATAGATATTCAAAATCGTTGTTCACATATGAAACTTCTATTCATAGTTGATTGTATGACTCTGTATATTTTGTTTACCACTTTTACTGTGTGTGTAAATGTAATACAAACACGCTTGTGACACGAAACTAGACTACCATTATATTCTGTTTTATTGCATTGTTTGCTCATGAGTGTAAGTCTCCATCTGTTAGAGGATTTTATTGATGTCTAGTCAATGTAAAAAAAAAAACAATTACTAGAACTGATGGAGCGGGTCAATTTTATTTTTTATTTTATTTATATAGAGGCAATTCACAACACGTTATCTCAGGGCACTTCACAAAGTCAAATTCAATCAAATCATACAGACAGATTGGTCAAAACAGTTTTCTGTCTAAGTTATGTGTGACACAGTGAAATGATGCCCATAATTGCTTTTAAAGATAAGATCATTCATAAAGTGCATCAATTTTTAACATTATGTAAATGACCGAATCTCCTTCATAGTATTTGAAAGTTTCTACATCTTGTACGTTCACATTATTTTAAAATGTCCACCCTGCTAAACCACTTTGCTATCTGCTTCACAACCCTTGTTATACCTCTCTGCCCAGTAAATAAAAGACGTCCCCACCTGTCACCCTAACTTCCTGCCTGCAGCTGTCTAACAGGCCTGCCCACCTCTAACACTAAACCTGAAGGGGGATTTACCACTACTTAGGTGGTAATATATTGACCTGGAAACACAGGTGTCTTTCCAAAGTGGTCTAGATCAGATAAGGATGGACCCCTCCTTCCCCTTTCCCCCCTCCCACACTTCAGTTTTCCTTCTGTCAGCCAGCCCACTTTACCCAGACTCCAAGAAGACAAAGCGCTTGGGAGAAAGATTTATAACCAGCACTGAGAAGTAACTCAAGGAAATTACACGTTTGCTGGAATTTCTCTGAGACAGTGATTTAGTTGTAGGAAAAATATAGTGACAGTCAAATCAACAACATGAAGCTAGTGTTACATGCCACTAAAAAAAAAATCTGTAGCAATACATTGATGAATAAACATCTTATGTTCTCATGTCCTGCCAGACACAAAGTCCTTACTATTGCCGCCAACTGATTATGGCAAATTATCTAAAATACTTGTAATTGATCCAGTTGTGTTTGGAATCAAGTTGTGTTAATGATCCAGTATGGGCCAAGCTTTAGCTGCTGAAACAGATGGGCTCATATTTAACTCTAGAGCACTTTGGTTGTACACAAGACCTCTAGGTGCCTCAGTTCTGTGACTGCAAAACAAGCCCAAATCATCACCCATCCACCACCATGCTTGAAAGCTAGTATAAAGTGTTTGTGGTGATATGCTGTGGTTGTTTGTTTTTCTAGACAAGGTTTCTGTTTGTTACCGAATTCTCTTCCAGCATCCTGATACATGGAAATGCTTGAGACCGCCTTATGATTACCCCAAGAGTAGCTGGAGAGTAACTATGAGGAGAGCAAGGTCTTTAGTTTTCATCATTGACTAATTTAGCCAGAGAACCTGTTCTTGGACAAGAGGCAGACAATGGATGGAAGAATGGATGGAATTTCCTTTTCAAAGCAGCTCTAAAGTTTTTTTCTCAAGAGCTATTTTAAATTGGTGTTTCCCAGTCCCCAAACCTAACACCTGACTTTCCAATGCTAGACCTGTATTTTCCTTTTTTATTGAAAGCACTAAATGTATAAAGTATAAAGCTGAACCTTGCAGGATTGAAACATGAAAATAATGATATACTGAAGCAGGCTTGGTTGTAAATTCTAAGAAGACACACCTCAAGCTAGTACAGCATGGTGGCATGTTTCCTTCTTTCTTCTCTTTAAAAGGTGGACATGTGGAAATTATCTGACATGTGGGAGCAGAGAACAACTAAGCAGTAGGTCTTCATACCTGTCAGGGATAATAACAGGTATTTTAGCAGCGAGATGAGTCTATGATTGGAGCAGAAGGCATTTTGTTCTTTACAGGAACAGGAGGGGAGCTTCAGGTATTTATATTCGCAAACCGGTTGTGACAGGTACTCATGAGTTACTCTTCTAAACACCTATTAAAACTCATCTGACACAAATGGTCTCTTATCCAATCAACATGCCAGAGTGACAGTGATAGCATGAGTGACTTCTGTGATTTATGTGGCCATTTTGTGTGAGCAACGCATATGGGGAAATGTGAGTCAGTGATTGAGGAAACCTAAATGACAAAAGAAATTTCGAAGCCACTGAACAGACCAGTAGACTAAACCAGCCAGGAGTGGTGGGTGTGTGAAACATTCATTCGAATTGAAACACTAATGATATTTACCTCTTCATCATTAGGCTATGGCTCATCTTTTATGTCTAATATGTTGACAATATTGTAATTTAATTGGCAAGTCTAACCATTTTGTTGTAAATCTTTGCAGGCTTACAGAGCTTAAACAACCCTAAAGACAAAAAAAAAGTCAATATTTACTTTCAATGAGTTGCTGAGAGGCTTCATACTTTTATAGTTATTTGTGGTCATAAGATATATAGTGGGGGGGGGGCTGTAAGTTCAAAATAGACATACAGTTTCAATTCAGTTTAGTTTATTACAGTGGTGGCTGGTGAAAGAAAATCTTGGTGGGGCTGGCCAATAGATTTCCCTGCCTAACCCAGTACATGCATTTCAATTAAAAGTCGGAAAATCACTACAATTCCACAATAAGCATTTAATTAATAAAAAAAAACATTGTTCACAAAGGATTATTTTGGTGGTTTTGTCTTATTAATCCTTTTCACAGACTCATGCCAGAGGGTTTGCATACATTGTACATGTACGTATATTATTACGAAACAAACGTTTACGTCTTGACTTAAATATATATCCTAATTTTTTATTTATATACTGATTTAAGTAGAATAATGACTAGTGCAAAATTAAGTTGTATTTACCGGAGAGGAAGTGTAGACTACAAATTCTGTCGTGGTATGATGGCTCCCACAGTCGATTGGGATTGTCTGCCTGCATCCTTTTCATTCAAATTATCCATTTCTTTCTTCGTCCTTCGGTAAACGAAAGAAACGTACATCCGACGATTTGCAATGCCTCTGTGTGCAACCGGGAGCACAACAAGTCGTAGGCATTGTTTAGATTCCAAAAATAAACTAAAAGTATGCTCTAATTCACCCGTTTTGTCACGCTGGTAAGCGAAAACAGTACTGTTTTTGCTTACCACCGTGACTCGGATGTAGCGCGGATGTAGCTTGTGACGTCACGCGTGAAGTGGTCTATACACCTATCACTGTGTAGCAGGGGCAAAGACTCCAGGAGCCCCAAAGCCATTCATTTTGGCGATGCTGATTGGCCAAATATTTATAAATCTTCCCTAGCAACAGTATACAATTGGTTATTTCGCTACACTTGTAGGGCTCATTGAGTGACAGCCCCAAAAGTGTAGAAGAAGAGAAATGATATGTTCTGTTGGTGGAAATGCACTGTTAAATGAAAGTCAATTGATAGAGTCAATAAGTAGAAGTGTTTTAATAATTTGTATTACATGTAGCCATGTTCTATTAAGTAAAAACTGACATTAATAATACTTTTAAAATCTATATATATTTTGACTTTTCCCCTCCACATCTAGGGAGGACAGCACCCGAGCGCCCCCTATGGGCCAGCCACCACTGGTTTATTACATAGTGTCAATTCACAATATATACCAAAACATATACTAAAATATCACACATGTGTTTTTACATGAATGAAAGCAACAAAAGAAACAGTGTTCTACTTTTCTACATTAATTTTCGTCCTTCTCTCTGTTGTTGAAGTCTGGGATGGTTTTGACCATTGTAATGCAACAAAACTCCACCAATCCTCTAAAAACACCCTGATTTTCTGAGCTTTCACTTTCATCATGGCCACACAGGGCAAGTTCAAATGCACCACAGAACTTGACACAGTCTATTATTTTTGATAGAATGTGCCTGTTTTTGTCAACCTCCTTGCTGTGCTTATGAATCCCTACACCCTGTAGCCTTCATCAAGTTGAGAGGAAATGGTTATTTTCCCAAACATGGCTAGTCGCAGTGTAGTTTCCATGTGAATCCCAGACGTTCATGTTTTTTTTGCCTTTTCTAAAAAGTGCTTTAACCACATATATGGATGCAAAGTCTCAAGAGGTCGTACTCAGGAAGTCGTCTTAATGCTGATGAAAAAAGAGACCGGGAATACAGAATAAAGACTTAGCCTCACTGCAGGCTGTTAGCCAAGACTTGCTGCTAAAGCAGGTCCTGGAAAAAGACTATGGACAACTGTTTATGGACTACTGAATAATTGTGATATTTGGCTGATCAGGTCTGAGCTCTTAAACCCTTAACTTCTCTTGATAAGTTATTCTCTCAAAAGGTGTATGTTTGAGTGACTGTACTGAATTATTTGATATTTCTTGCATAATTTCTAATTTCTGTCCAATCGTCTCCAACTCCTCCTGCTCAACCTATCATTTGGGCAAACTTTATTGTGACGTCAGCCCCGACGTCGCCCCCCGTAAGGGAGGGTATGTGCAAATCAAGCTGCATTCAACTCTGGCCGTGGGAGTTGTTGCATCCCAGGATGGTTCTATCTCTTGTATTAAAGAGGAGCTACAGCACATGTACAGCTTTTAACGAGAGTCTATGGGCAAAGATTTTTTCGCCCCAGGGCGGAAATACGTCACCAATCAGACATTGGCGATGAATGACACAACTTTACTCACCATTAGCTTACACAACTAAAAAAAAGGAAATATATTTGGAAATATTTTTATTTTATTTTTACTCTATTTTATTGTCTTATTGAAGCTAATGTGGTGAGTGCTAACTGGCGGTGCGACGCCCTTTGCTCCCTCTATTGGTCAGTTGCCACTGCTACCATTCCTCTTCTGTACATGTTCAAACCATCTCAGCCTGGCCTCTCTGGCTTTATCTCCATTACATCTAACTAGAGCTGTCCCTCTGAAGGACTCATTCCTGATCTTACCCATCCAAACTGTCACTCCTGACATCTTCACCTCTGCCACCAGCTCTGCCTCCTTTCTCTTCTCGAGTGCCATTGTCTCTAAACCATACAACATTGTTGATCTCACCACCGCCTTGTACTACTTTCCTTTCATTCTCATACAACACACCCAACAGTTTTCTCCACCCATTCAAACATGCTTGAGCATGTTTATTCACCTCGTTTCCACACTCACCATTGCTCTGGTCCGTTGACACTGCATACTTAAAATCATCCACCTTTTTTTAATATATGTTCACACACATGAATTCAGTCTTTCTATCTGCAACCTTCATTCCTCTTCTTCTCAGGGTAAAACTCCATGGATTTTCCCCCCACCTGTTCCCTGCTCTCACTCCAGATCACAGATCTCACTCCAGATCATCTCCAAACATCATAGTCCATGGAATCATGTCTAACCACATCCGTCAAATTGTCCATCACCACAGCAGCCAAGAAGGGGCTCAGAATCAACCTTTGACACAGTCCTACTTTTACCTTGAACTCCTCTGTCAAATTTACCTACTTTGCATTTCTGTATCAAAATTGTCAAAGCAAACACTGCATCTTTGGTACTTTTTCTTGGAGTGAAACAATACTGCTGCTCACAGATGCTTACTTCTGACCTCACCCTAGCTTCCACTGCTCTTTCCGATAACGTCATTGTAAGCCTAAATAACCTTACTCATCTGTGGTTGCCACAATTCTGCACATCTCCTCTGTTTTTGAAAATAGGAACCAGCACACTTCTTCTTCATTCCTCTGGCATCTTCTCACTCTCTAGTGTCTCATTGAACAGCCTAGTCAAAAGCTCCACTGCTGTCTCTCCGAGACACTTCCATATGCCCAGGTATATCAGCAGAAATAACTGCTTTTGCACTCTTCATCCTTTTCAATGCCTTCCTTACTTCATCCTTTTTAACCCTTGCTACTTCCTGATCCACAATTATTTTTTTCTGCTTTTTCCTCATTTATCAACCCTTCAAAGAACTCCTTCCATCTTCATTTCACTCTGTCCGTACATTTCCTTCTCTATCCTTGATCACCCTAACCAGCTGAACATCCATCCCATCTCTGTGTCTTTGCCTTACTAAATTGTATATATCCTTTTTTTCCATCCACCCTATCATACAAGTCACTGTATGCCCTTTGTTTGTACTTAGCGTCCTCTACATTCACTTTAGCCTGCATCTCCCTGTAGGCCTGGCGACTCTTTAGTTCTCAGTGTGTCCTATTCCCTTATCAACTGTCCTTCCAGAAGACATATCAAGTACTCTCCTACCTGTCTCCCTGTTTGCATTAGCAGTAGTTGTCCAGTCATCCCTGAAAGCTACACAACATTCTTTTTTGTTCAGCTTCCACAACATTGTCCTCTGCTTTGCCTTTGTCCCCTTCATCTTCCTCACCACCAGAGTCCTTTTACACACCACCATCCTGTGCTGTCTGGCAACACTCTCACCAACCAACACCTTGCACTGATTGAGTTCCTTCAGGTAACATTGTTTACACAACATGTAATCCACCGTTGTGCTTCTACGTCTGCTTTTCCATTTTGTATTCTTGCACTGGATACCAAACCTGCCCATCACTTCCTCATCACCTCTGTTCTCTGCTCCAAAGTATTTATTGAACTCTGAACCAATCACCACTCTCTCACCTCTGGGGATATCCTGCATCACTTCATATAACTCAATCCAAAACATCTCCTTCACTTATATATCATACCACACTTGTGGGACAAAACTACTAACAACATTGGGCATCACACTTTTAATCTCCAGCTTCAGACTCATCAATCTATCTCTGACACCCTTTTTTTTGACTAACAGAACATTCCTGATAAACCCTTCCTTCAAGATAACTCCTATACCATTTCTGTTCCCATCCATACCATGATAGAACAGCTTTTAACCTTCTAGATCTACTTGTCTCTGAAAATAGGGTGCGCTGATGCTTTCCATATTCTATCGAACTGGACTGGAATACTGTTGTCAAATAGTTGTTGGGACATCTTTCTTTGCTTTTAAACAAAGAAAAGACTGACTGTACTTTTTGTGGTAAAACCACAATATGTAGTTGATTTGACTGAGAATAATGTCAAAAAAATTAGGGGGAATATTTGATTCACCCTGCACAGATAAGCAGGCATACATGATGGATGGATATTCTATAAGGATTTTATTTTTGAAAATCCAATTGATGCTCAGGTCAGGAAATGCTTTTTTTCAGCAGTCCTTTGGCCAAAGATAAGCCTTTTTTTTAAAAATAATCCTGATCTGGAGAAGCCCATTCATGCTTTTATTAGCTCCCTACTAAACTAAAAAAAATGCTCTCTATGTTGCTGTCTCCCAGTTGAGCCTGAATCACCTTCAGCTAGTCCAGAAAGCAGCCACCCATCTTTTAATTAGCACCTTCCCATGTGCGCACATCATCCTTTCATACGTTTCACACTGTCTTCTTTGTTTTTTAAAATTGATTTTAAAATGGACTATTCATTTTTAAATCTTTTAATGGCCTTACACCCCTTCTTTTAAGCAGGTCATCCAGTCAGCTTTTAATAGATGTTCCAAGGATTAAGCTTAAACACTGGTGTGACCGGGCCTTTTTATTGATGGCTTCCATGCTCTGAATCACCGCCTTTTGGACCTTTGTGCCATTATTGAACCAAGCCTTTTTAAAGCAAATTTAACACCCATTTGTTCAGAACCACTTTTAATGCTCTTTAGTTCATTCCTTTTTAAGGGAATTATTACATTATATGATAATAATTACTATAATATGAAAACAATCATATATATAAAAATCATAATAGTAATTATACAAATAATGAATCATCTTTTTATGTATTTTACTTTTACAATGTTATTCTTATTCACATTGGCCTCCTTATTTGGATGTTTAAAAGCTCTTTATAAATCAACATCCAAGGGAATAAATGAAATGAATGAGTTAAAAGACTTTGTAGTGTGGGATTATTGCAGAAGGAAAAACGCATTGGAAATTGCTCTACAGCTGCAAGTGGCTTTATCAGACCTTTTTTTTTTTTTTTTGCCAAAATATTTGCTGTGCCCAATCGTGATAGTAAATATATCTATACATATATATAGATATGTTTTTGTTTATACATGTTTTTACACAATCTTGCTTTAAAACTCTGAATAGTATGTATGTTATTTTTACTTCTGTAGTTTCTTGTTCAGGCTGCCATAATGAGATAAACAAGTTGAGTAGGAATGGAAATTCTGGCAAATACCCCCTTGGGTCAAGTTGTGCAATGATCATAGTAACTGCAAACAAAGCTAAAGAGCTAATTTTCACACTCAAACGTCCATAGTCAGCATATTAAATGTGAACGGACAAACCAAAAAGCAGTGCACAGGCATGGGTTGAAGGAGAAAGCCTGCCTTCAACCTAGGATGCAAAGATGAATTTCAATGAACCACAGAACCTTTGCAGTGAAGTGTTTTGTGCCAATGGTAGCAAAACAGAGAGGTTTGGCCTTAACGTACAACACTATCTTTAAAGAAAACCAAACACAGCTGTCAGCACAAACACTTCATCAAAGCTGTCAAGAACACGGATGCAGGGCTGATGATTTGGGCTTGTGTTGCAGCCACAGGTACAAGACACTTTTCAGTCACTTGTGTCGATCAAATTGGGTTGTTCAAAAAATATGACAACGTTGTATAAACAGGAGCAGGCTACATATCTGTCCACATCGAAGTATAAGAATGATTACATCATGACAACTTAAAATACTGTGGCTATAGGTGATTTGGGGACATTATTGGGTTCACAAATGACAACAACAAAGGAATCTATTGTTTCTTTTGAGCATTTGAGGCTTGATCTGAGTAGCTTTAAAACACAGGAAAGACTATTCTATATATTTTTGATTAAACCTTAAAATCATAGAACTTAAAGAGGTAGTAATTCAGTTTTCTCATGAACATAGACACATCTGACAAACTGAAGAGTAGTGTCCTTTAATACCTTTTTTTTTTTTGGAAAAATTATATGTCTGGATGTGTACAAAACAATCGTGACCTTCTGGTTTTATTAGTCATTTTCTAGACTTTGTCTCGAAAACAAAAGAAAGTGTACATTAAGTTGACCACATAATGGTAGTATTACCCACACAGCAGTGCTGGACAGAGATTGTAGGTGTTAAATTCACTTAAGAATTTATTAAGAGCATTTAGAGCCTAAAACATGTTTAAGTGTGCAGTCGATGCGTAATGCTACAGCTGCAGCATGTGTCATCATCTCTGCAGAGGAAGCTGGCTGCCAACTGCCAATCATGGACTTGTGTGGTATGTAAACACCGACAGTACACGCCTTGTTTGTTCTGGACTCGACCCAGCGGGATGAACGTGAAACCAGATCACAGTGAAGCAGGGTGTGACTTTCTGTTGCCGGCCTGTCAGTCAGATGGTTGTGGAATTTTAATAGCTGGCTAAGCTGTATTTCTGTTTCAGCTCAGGGTTAGGATGTCGGCATTTTACAGTTGGAAAGTTGATCCACTGTGGTCAATTGATTTTTAAATGAGTCAAAATTTTGTTTAAATTTTACAACTACGCATGAAACACAATGGATGATGCCCAAAACCTTTGCTGCTAGCCAAGACCAATTTCAATGTTAGTAAATAATTACTTATGATACTGAAAGGGCTTGGTGAAATTTATAATGTTTTGTTTTTTAAAAAGATTTATTAAAAATATCATATGGAATACAATTTGAATAAATGCTCAATAGGTTTAGCTCACAATTTTTTTAAATCAGTATTGGTTTTAATGGTCAATCTTTGCATCCCCTTCATACCGAATTAGGACCACAATCTTGATTTTTTTTTTTACTTTTTTTTTTTAGATCTTAAGGTATGTATTTTTACAGTTTCAATTGCATCATTAGTCATAATAGTATTACAACACCTTTGAACCTGCAAAAAAACTTATTGGGAGGTCACAGCGGCAATGTTTGACAGTCCTGAGTGAAAATGGAACATTGACATCCAAGAGGCTTCATTCAAAGGCTATAACCTCAATACAGAAGTAGCTTTAAGTAAAAGTGTCAAAAAATAAAATTCCATTTTGAAATAAATACTCTTGTATTAAATCAAAATAAATCTTGAAATAAAAACACAAGTTATATCAATCTAATAAATAAAATAAATAAATAAAAGAAAGTAAATATAGAGTATTAATGACAAAACAGGAAACACATTTATTCTTTAAATAAATATTTGGGGTTATTTAATGTGGATATTTATTTGATGAAATATTTGTTAATATTTTTTTTAAAATAATTTTGGGTTTATTTAAATTTGAATGAAATGACTCCATACACACCGGGCTGGCAGCTCTTGAAGTAAACTATGCAATACTTTGAAGCTGCTAAGTGCTTAATCTATGTAGCTGCTGCTCTGACTTTATTTAAAATGATCTCAATAAGCAACTGGTAAAAAATAAATAAATAAGAATACACAGTATTTACACTAATAAATCACCTCAAAACACCCAGGCACCAGTGTGGTGGCAGTGCAGGGGTTGTGTGTGCGACCCATGTACAGAGGCCCCTGTCCTCAACACGCCCGCCCTGGGTTCAGGTCCTGGCTCATGGACCTTTGCAAATGTGGTCTTCCCCCTCTTTCTCAACCCCATTTCCTGTCAGCCTGTCAAATAAGGGTCACTTGTACCACAAAAACAAAATAATAAAAATAAAAAAATAAACACTCAGGCACACTGGACTCGATACGCAGTGGGGCCCCTGCTGGACAAGGGTGAGATGGGGAGGAACGCACACGCTTCCAAATTGCCCCAAGCTACGCTGGTTGCCGGGAGCTTGAAGGAAACAGTTTTTCCAAGCTACCAATTTACTCAAAAATACCTGTCATGTCAAAGATTAAACCTCAGAATTGTTAATAGTCTTGAAGGGGAAATACAAGGAGGGAAAAACAGTGAGTCATTGGGTATATTACATAATTTCATAATAGTCACTATGAAACATTTTAGAAAACAATGTCACCTCTGTTTAATTTCCTTATAATCACAAACAGATTTTGGGATTTCTTCTGATCTTCACACGCCACTGCCCTTGAATTGCACATAACACTTTACCCTCTCAGGCTAAAGCAGATGAAAATACTGACAACATTATCTCCTTCTTAGCACACCTCAGACTGATGGTGGAGGTGTAAAAGCTAAACCATCAGGGATTTTTAGGGAAAATCTATATGCATATCTAAATGTAATTAAAACCGAGCAGAAATGAAAACAGTAGTGTTGGCATTGTGGTAAGAGAGCCTGTGGAGTACACTAAAAACTTTACCTTATCTCCACACTAAAATTAAAATGTCCAAATTTGCAGTAATCCAGCTTTGTTTAAACAGTCATAAAAGTTGTGGAATTTGTTTGCGTAAGATTTCTTAGTGTGTGTAACAGGCAGTATTTTGCTTCAATCGTTATCAGGAAGGGTCCTAATACCAGCAGGCTATATTTCTGTTACGTGTTTCTTTTAGTAGTTGCAAAGTTCATTCAGAGTTTCTTCTGGCTTCCCATACAGCAACACAGATTACCCGGAACCTTAAACATTTTTCCACCCAGCTGGTTAAAAACAGGAAGGTATATCTTCAAGTTCTGATGTCTAATCAATGCTTCGGTGTAGGATGCTCAGAGAAATGAATTTTGATGCTGGGGGTAAACATTTTGAACAGTAAATAAAAATATGTGCATAGCTTAAGTATTTTTAATGTTTTTATTTGTAGCCTATTGCTGAAAACAGTTGTATTTAAAAACATCTAGGGCCTGAGGGAAAAGTGTCTCGTTATTTTCTTCCTTTTTTTCTTCTTTTTCTTCAATTACTCACACAAATGTGCCCCTAGATAGACACTTAGCCGAGTGATTTCCTCGGCACAGGCTCTTTGGTTTAGCTAAGTCAACATGAGTGTGACTGAAAACTGGCCAATCAAGTAGGCTATAGTGTTACATTGCTGTCAGCCTGACGAGTGTGTTACATCACGCTCGCTCACACTGGAAGTTTCACACACCTTAGTGTTTTAGGAAGCATTTAGGGGATTAAGTGCTCTCAAGTGAGGAAAGAAAGGAAGAAACGCGGTCAGTCCTCACTGGTTTTCGCCAATTTACTGCAAATTAGTGTCATGTTAGGGTTTAAGTTTATTTTAGGTCAGGTTTAGTTTCTTTCCAAATGTGCTGAAAACTTTAGATGCACTTATGATTGAGGAAAAGAGACCAAGTCACCTGTATTTAGATAACTTTAGGATTTTAAGAATGGATTATTTGACATAGTATATATATATTCACACGAAGACAGTCACATTAAATGTGCTTAAATTGAAGGTTTTCCTGAAAGCAATTTGTTTCAGGAAATTGTTTACCCTCCTTGTAATTTTCACGTTAATCCTGCGAACACTTGAAGTGTAACTCACCCCAGGGGCATTCTAGACCAACAGGGCCCAGTGCCCCTGTGGAACTGGTCCTGGCCCCTGAAATGGCCCCTGTACTTAAAACATGATAGTAAATAAATGTCTTATGATGATATATAATGATATATGCTGACAAAGATACCGTAACTGATTGGTCTCTTGGACCAATTGTATTATTTACCTTTACAGTTTTAATCTAACAATAATTTAAAAATTAAGCTAAATAAACGTGAAGCTTAGCTCCTGCCATATTGAGATAGAATTAGGGGTCTGCAACCTGCAGTTCAAGAGCCACGATTGGCTCTTTGGCTCACTTAATATTTACCTGTTTAGTGTTACCCTTCAAAGGGGACATATCATGCTTTTTGAGTGCTTTCCTTTTTATCTTTAAATTGTTCAGATATGGGCTATATAATTTAGAACTGCAATACTTTGGTCTGAATTCCTCATTGTTGTTGCCCTACAGCCCATCGTTTTTCACCTGTTCTGATTAGCTTCTGAGAGCAACTCATTTTGATGTGGTACTTTTAAATCTAAATGAGGCAGCCCACACCCCACACACCTTCAGGTAGCAATGCATTAAACTCCACACCGTTCGGTCATTTTTGCAGTATGCTGCAGGACGGTGTAGTGAATTGTGTGACTTAATACGCACAACAAGAGAACATTTTCACTAATCCACTTTGGCATCCTAGAGCTTGAACTACAAAATAACAGCGAGAAAAGTAAAAATGGCAGATTCGGAAAATGGCGGATTCCATGACGTTTTTTTAAGCCGTTTCGGAGCAAATACTGTGACATAATTGTTCAAAAACCATAATAGGGAATAGAGAAAACTAAACAGCTTGAAAAATAACATGACCCAAACAGAATATAAAGATATTTACGCAGCTCTTGGATAGACTACATTTAACTTTTCTGTCCTAGCGTCTCCAAGTACACAACAAAATGTATTTAAGGGCAAAAAAGTGGCTTTTGAATGATATGTCCCCGTCAAAAACTGTTCTTGCATTAATAATGCCAGGTGACGAGGACTTTTAGGTATTAAGTAGTAGAGGTTTAACAATACATTGTTCCACATTGATGTCTCAATTTAATGATTAATGATCCAATAATATTGATGAAAAATGAAAATATTGATCCACATCGTCATTTTAAAGATACACCTATTTTTAAATTCAGGCATGAAACATTCTTGATCAGAATTGAAAATAATCATTCTCCCTTGGATGAGAAACAATTCCCACATGCAGAGTAGTAGAATGGTTCCTTATCGAAGGACAGGACTCATGGTGGCACCTACTCTCCTCCAGATCTTTGGACTGAAATTCCACAGAAGGTAACTTTTCGGTCCCCTTTTCTCCCAAATATCTTCTCCTCACTTCGCAAGCAGAGGCCTTGCAACTACCCACTGCCAGTGTTGTGCAAGCTCTGCATGGTGGAGTTCAGTGTTCTCCACTTATTGTATAGGCACTGCATTCATTGCTAAGTTGAGGTCCTGGAGCTAGTTGCACTTTCTTTAAAGTGGTGAAGCCTTTTTTTCTGCTGCTGAGCCTCTCACATTCAAGTTCTCGAACAGCCAGTAAACTGTTCTTCCAGCTGCAGTATTCTAAGCAGTAGTCTGCATAGTTGATCTAGAATGATGATGGCTGCATGCTTTTCTTTGGAGGCAAACCACTGCTAACACAATGGGACAACCTGTCTACCGGGATGACAGTTTGAACTGAAACGAGGAAGAAAGCTTTCAGTTTTTCTGTCCCATCTGCTTGAAATGCTCTCCAGTCTGAACTGTCAGAACTGGTTTCAACAAAAGCTTTCCACTCTATCTTAAGAAATTGATGAAAACATTCATGTGAACAATGCCTGTTTCAAATCTTGAATTGTTACTGTTACAAATTTCATATTATTACTGTAACAATAACTCCTGCATTTTATGTATCAACCTGCTCACGCCATATATGTGAGTAGGTCCCCCTTCTGAAGGGGTCTTGAACCCAATGGATCAATGTTCTGGTTCAATAAATAATAAAAGACAGATTGGGAGATTATGCCTGGACTCTTTCATAACTTTATCTGCGCTTATGTTATGATTATATTTAAATGAAGTGGGCTTATTATTGGTTAAAAATAAGATTGTTTGAAATGCTTAAATCTGCAGGTGTCTTTGCATATTTGTTTGCTATATTGGCTGCAGAAGTCCCACGGCTTCAAGCAGTTTTAATTCCAGATGGACAAGCAATATGATACCATACTTAGCTAGAAGAGTACAAAAAGAATGACAGAGCAGGAGAGGAAAGTGGAAGAGGTGTGTTGTGGGTGTGAGAGAACGTTAACAGAAAGGTTTAACCCATTTACCTCCCTACAAGGTTACACGAGTGTGTCCGCATGTGTGTGTGTGTGTGTGTGTGTGTGTGGGTGTGTTTTGTGTGTGTGTGTGTGTGTGTGTGTGTGAAGCTGGAGGCACCGCCCCCAAGCCTGATGTGGAGGGGTGAGAAGCTTTATCATTCCTGAATAAATGATCCTGGGCACTTTACAAAATACACGACAATTATCTGCAGATAATTATACAAAGACCTTCACACCAAGCCCACGGGTCACATTAACGCACACACACACCTAGCAAGCGTAGCTACCAGACCGGGAGCTAACAACCTTCTAGAGCTCATTTATACACACCCAAACAAAAACAGGAAGAAAGAAAGTTTACAGAATCCCTGAAAGTGATGATCATTCAGTCCCACTAACATTGTTTCTCAGGGACTTTTTATACTTTTTATGCTATACACACTCCTTGCTTCAGCTTTTGCATTTAACAGGAACAGCATCTCAGTTCTGTTCTCACAGATTAAAACTTAAACACTTTATCTTTGTTACATATCGTCTTGTGTTCAGCTCTGACACAGTCGAGGGTGACCTCAGAGTTCGGGAATAGAATTTCTTTATAAGAACGTTCCAATTAATTCCTGGTTCAGGATGTATTATAGAAATAAAGATATCTTTAGTGTCTCCTGGTCATCTTTGGCTCTCTGTCAGCTGTTTAGCTGAAATAATTTTGATGACTTTTGTTTTCTTTCAATATAATCAGCTCTCATTTGCCCTTTGTCTTTATAGTGGGCAAAAAAGCCAAAACAAACTCAACTAAACCTAATATCCCAAAGTAACATACTGTATTTTTTGGACCTTATGGTGCACCGGATTATAAATCGCACTATGAATTAACATGTTTTTGTGCGTCTTTGTCCACATATAAACCGCACAGGATTATAAGGCACATTAAATATTCTTCCCAAGTGTGTAATATCACTCCGCCCCTTCACGTACACAGCTCTCTCCTGAGAGAGTGAGAGCTATCCGTCTCTGTCGGGAGGACAGATTAATTGGACTACACTGCCCTGTTTCTAACATGAAGCCAAAATAAACATAACTTTTATATTGAGTTAACTCACTAGGTTTATTGTTGCTATCACGTACTCCGAGCGCGGGCTGCCTAAAGTCT